>NW_010512566.1:0-17571 GCF_000687285.1 Phaethon lepturus | reverse complement strand
CATTCCTGTAGGCTACGTGCTATTCCTATAGCATTCGTCCTGTATGTGATGAACTTCCCACAAACTCTTTTACAGAGGCTCCGAGGGTAACACCTATTGCTGTTGTGTACGTGGGAAGGGGAGGGGAGGAAAGAGAACAGCCAGATCACAGGTCTGTCTTCTGTTCTCAAGGGCAGGTTGTGTAATCTCCATAAGTGGGTGCACATCTTTAAATACATTCTGAGCGTTAATGAATTTGGCACTCATGTCTGCCAGCCACAAAACAGCAAGCTGCGAGCTGCTCAGAGCATCCCTCGCCGTGCCAGGGTCTCCGTGGAGGTGGTCGGAACCTCACAGGATTAGACACACGGGACAAAACCTGCTACGTTTAGCTGTGCATAGGGATTGCCCCCATCTCCCTGCTTGTCTATTAAATTTGCAAACAAATGTGCTGCTGAAGGCATTAATAAGTGCTATCAAAAACTTCTTCAACCTTTAACCTGATCACAGAGCAGGGCAAAACGGGCTGGTAGATAGAAGGTGCAGCCACGTCCCGGTGGGCTGGCACGCAGAACAGCAAGAGCCACTGTCCCAAGGCAAAGAGCTGAACACCGGGGTCTGTCCAGACGTTAAAACCGAGCCGGTGGAGCATTCCCTAGTCACACATTGAGGAGGAAAGGGTCGCTTGGTACACCGTGCATTTGTGAAAGGTTATGGGTAGGCAGTTAAAGAGAGAGAAGTGCTTTTGTGCTCTGAGCGAAACGAGGGAAACAAGTTCCCAAAAGACACAGATGTATCTGGAGAGGCAGCCGTGCAAGGTGTGAACGTGTTTCCACTGCGCTCAGGAGAACCTCGCTTTTGCTATGAGCAGATGACACCAAAGGTTAATTTAAAACGATGATTATTTGAGTAGAATAACCACAAAGCAAGATAATGATAGTAATGATAACAGCCACCTCTTCCAGAGCACTTTTTTATCAGCAGATTTCAAAGTTCATAACAAAAGAGGTGTTTAACTTCGGATGCATTTTACAGAGAGGGAGATTGCTGCACAGAAGATGGAGTGACCTATCCAAATTCAGCCAGGAGGCATTTGGCTGAGTCGGAAATAGAAACCAGAGTACCGGCCCAACAGAGGAGGCTTCCTAAAACAACATGGAATCAAGGAGAAACGGGAACGAAGGCACTGCATTTCAGCAGTGAGAAGCACCAGCTGCCTTATTCACCATTTCTTTAGAATATTAGTACACACTTTTTTAAAAAAGATGGGTATTTAATTAATTACTGAGCTGGCTCTGCAGGATGAAAACAAACACTTAAACAAGCCTCTCCTGCCAACCCCACCCAACACCTACTCAGTTACAACAGATGGATGAGTGCCACAGACCAGATGTCAAAATTGTACCAAATTTGACACTGCACAAGAAACTGTAGTACGCTGCAGAAAAGAACCGCTCCCACGGTAACTTTATTTAAATGCCAGATTGCACTGATCCCTGGTAGAAGTGACATGCACAGAACCCGGACAGCAAAGCCTGTAGCTGCTGCCACAACCACCTGAAGTCTTTCCAACTCTTTTCATAATCTTGCTGAAATTCTGTTGTCCTTCAAGGGTGGGAAGCTTTGCTGAAGAAGGACATAGAAATACCTGGCTGCAGACCAAGAGGGATGGGATGACTCTTTCCTCTCCTGGGAACAGCCTTGATTACACCTGCTTTTGTAGTGCCTCGTAAACAGGACCACTCAAGGTGGTCCTTTGCCACCCTTGGACACTGACCTTGAAGGAGACGTGATCTCTCTTCTGAGAGATTGTCTATTGAGATAGATGAGGGGATGAGATGTAGCGTGGACAGGGAAATATGTATATGAAGAAGGTATATAGCTTTGACATTTACATAGGTGGCAGCTTCATTCCAATAGTTTATATAATGTTGTACAGACTGATTACTTTAAATCTGAAGCGGGGTGCTCTTCTGAGCAAATCTGAAGGCCTTGCAGGTTGGATAGATGGCCCAGGTTTACTGGGCTTTCAAAGAGATTGTGACCCTTGGTAGCATGGGATGCGGACCTGGGCCAGGTGAGGTCCTCTGGAGCTCTGGAGCATCCGTAGTTGGTACCACAGAGTTCAGATGGAAGAGACGCCTTTGCAAGCCTAGTTTGACTTTACCCAAAGCAGCAACCTTTGGAAACAGAAACTTGTACAGTGGGACGGGCACACTCTTCTCAGAGAGTCTCAGCAGTCCAGACAGGAAATGTGTACAAAGCAGTCATCTGACAGGAAAAGTTCTGTGAAAACTGAAGCTTTTTGCTGGAATTTATCCATTTGGATGAAATCCTAATCAGGAAAGGTTTCTCAGTTAAACTGAATGTACAAATGACCTAGAAATGCCCAAAGTCTGCTGATTCAAGCAACTACATGGGACAGCCTCAACACCTGGAAGCTGTATGAGAGGTGTTCCCCCCCGCCCCCGAACTGTGAGTGGTTTTCTTTTTGTCCTAATGGAGATTTGAAACTTCAATGTCTTACAGAAAGGAAATACCATTTCCCAAAGACATAGCTGTAACTATCCCACTGTCCCCATGCTGGAAGAAGCATTTGCATAGAGGAGAGGAAGTCCAGGGAGATCATGGCTAAAACTGTCTACTAATTTTAAGTTTGAGCTGATGGGTGTCTTTTTTCAGAATATTTAGCATTTTTGTAGCATTCTGCTCCAGCTGCATGCAATGAGTGCTTAGCTCTTTCACAAATGAGATCTCAAGTGATTCGAGTCAGGCGCCCACAGCATAAAAAAGAGGCTCCTGGTGCCCACTTTGATTTCATTTAAGTGACTAGTCCAGTATCTTAGCATAGGAACTTTGTGGCAGGGCCAGGGATAGAATCAAAGGATGCATCTTCAGCTCCAGGCAAATCTGCAGACAAACTGTCAGACTACAGATGCCTATTCAATGAGTCCCATCCATCCTGGGCACGGAATGAGGCAAAGGCCCTGTAGAAAAAAGACGATATGATTAGATCATTAAGTGCAAAAGAAAATGTGGCAGTAGGAGAAGACGCATACCCATGCTGGCTTTAACTAGCGGGGAAACCGTTTTGTTAGATGTGGCCGTATGGAAGACTCCAGTGTTGGGTGACTTGTATTAACGTCACACCCTTAGTTTGCTGAGCAAACTTACCATATTCTCTTGGTGCCTACAAACTCTCAGCAACCTAAGAGAGTCAGGACCCATCCTCAGATCAAAGCTTTATCATGTTCCTGCTGCTTTATCACGCTCTTTGTATTTGCACCGTGCACGTGGGATCACACAAGGCAGGCATGACCTGAAATAGTAAGGCACTACATGTAAAATAATGGCTGATCCTTGGCAGCAAAGTCAGGAATTGTACACGTTTTTAATACTCTGTAAGATTTTTGCTTTTTATCTCTATGCAATCTTAAAGAATATCATTTATTTCAAAATCCCTGCAGTATATCTGTGTATCCCTGCATTTTAGAGAAACCCTGATATTATGTCCATAAGGCACAGGAGTTGATCCGTGTTAATCATTAACTGACTCTAGAACAATAGCGTGTGCATGCAAATTCTTTGTGGATATTGGACCTCATTACTGTGTTCCCGTTGGAGCAGTGACCTCACCATTTTGGCTTGTATTGTGTTAGCACGGCCTAACACTGTGGATATGGAAGTACCAGAGGTTTTTAAACATAGTTATTGAATTCTGTGTGCTTTAGTAGAGGTTTTTATGTCACACAATTTTGTAAGAACGACAATAGTTCGTAGCGTGTTGCTCTAATTCCTTAGATGGAAGGTAGGCTCCATGATGTATCCAAGATCAAAGAAGTGTTACCCATTTGTAGCTGCACAGCACTTGGGTGGTGGTGTTCTCATCAGAAAGGTGGTTTGCGTAGGTCATCTTCACAACAACGCAGCTGTGATAACGGCGATGAGACTCATATTGGGACAACTGTTGGTCAAAATAAAATGAAAACTCTTCAATTAATGGGTCACATTGGTAAAACTGTCAAGGGTAGACAAGTCCTGAAATGGTACAGGAAGCCTAGTAACAGAGAATGGAAGAGACTAGGGAGGTCTTTCAGAGGTCTGTAGTTGGTCATTTTGTACTAGCTGATTAGCAGATCGCTGTAGTAAATATTTTCTTCGTGACAATTATGTTTGATGAAGCATTGGAGATAACAAGTGAAGAGGTGTACCAGGCAACGCATATCGATTCTCCAGGTCATGGTGATATAAGTTGAAAGAGGGGGCAGAGAAGAAGGGATGGTCTGAAAATAAAGCAGAGAAAGAAAAAACAGTGGCAGTATGAGGCAGAAGAGAACAAATCGGGGAGTTACTTGACAGCTGAGGTAGGTGAGAAGTGCCAAATATGTGTCTCTAGACTGACCTGAGTTCCCAGTGGAGCCCCCAATCAAGGGTGCAAATCAAAGTTTCAAATCGATGCACTTTCCATCCCATAGACTGTCCCCAGAGCCAGTTATCTACCCCCAGTCACCCAACAGCCCTTCAGGAGCCCTGGTAGGTGGCAAAGGGAAGGAGCATCGTGTCTGAGGCCATGGTTTCTGCGGCTAAGATGACTAATTTCCCCTCGTTTAAGGATTTATCTTTTTCACGGTTCTAAGGATGACTGCTCAAATGTTCTTAATCATGTGTGTTCTTGCCTGATGGGAAACGTACAAGAGCATTTGGGGACTGTGGCTTTGGTACACGGCAAATGGCAGCGAACAGAACAAAATCTGCCCCTGGCAAATTAACCTTGCACAAAATTCTAGAGCTTGTCGTGTTTTTTTTTTTTTTTTCTATTGGTTTTGTTTTGAACTGACTTTATTTGCTGAAATGCAGGAAATTGAGGTTATAATTTCAAAATGTTTGTGGGGATGGATTCCTTCTTCCCTGCCATATGCACTTATTTCTCAGTCCTTCTTTCCCACTTGTATTTGCCTAGGTATTGGCCTGCATCCTTTCGTGTGTATTGCCTCTGACGCCTGACTCATTATGGCCACAGGAGTGTTGATGCCAGGCCCAGAAGCAGTACTTAAAAACCTGCTATTCTCTCTCCTTCAAGCTCAAAGCTAACCCAGTTTGTGGCAAATGAAAGCAATGCAATCATTTGGCACCTTGTCCAGGCATCAGTTTGGAAACATAGGACCTTTCTCCTCTGCTTTTCTGAGCCTTTTTACATTTGACTAGGCTGTCATAAAGACCACTAACTCTAGGGTGTGGAGTATAATGCTTTGGAAGGAAATGACTGGTTTATAAGTTCTTTCTTGGGTTGCCAAGCCTCTTCCCCAACTCACCTCCCAGTATATTTCCCAATGCCTAATATCCAGGAATCAAGAGATTCTCAGATTTCAAATGGAGAAAGAATCATCCTTGGCCCTTATGTTTGGGATGGAGGGCGAATGGATAGGGCAGTGCGAGAAAAGGAAGGCAGAATAGGACTTGAAACCAAAAGAAACTCAAACCCAGATGTTAAGTGAATACTCCCAAATACACTGTTTAAAAAATAATCAAGGCTTTTTTTCTTTCTTCATGCTTTGTTTGGGAACGTCCTGTGGTCATGAATACTTGAGATTGGCAAGGACTGGCACTGTCGTACCCAAACACTTGCAAGGACACGTGGCTGAAAGCATGGAGATTCCCCTACGTGTAGCGAGGGAGATCGGACTGCTGCAGCGCTTAGTGCCTCTTGAGTAGAGTGCGTCACAGTTGTTTTGTGCCACGTACCAAGGTGAGGAGTTGGAACCTCCTGAGGAGGCAGGCAGGGTTATACAAAAATGGAGGAACTTGGAGAAAGAGGGAGAGGATCGTCTCGTCTTTCCCACAGACATTAGCAGTGTCTGTTCAGCTGTTTGTGTGCCCCCATGGGAACAACGGAGCAGCCAGGGATTCTCCCGGAGAAGTGTGGGAAGTTGTCCATCTTGAGATAAAATCACAGCTCAGAGAGGAAGGGGTTTTTCTCTTCTCCTGCTTTGAAGCTGACAGGCATGCAGTTTTTTCCTGCCACTTTTCAAGGGATTGCAAAGGAGAAGAGATAAAGCAGAAGGAGGAGATAGGAGAAGAGATGTTCAGGGTAGCTTTGCATATCAGCTCAGTGTATTTTCTGCCCCACCTTTCTCTGTCTTTCATCTTCCCAGTCCCCACTAACAGAAATCTAGGAAACAGTTCAGGCAGCTGGGCACGTACCTCTGCTCATTCCCGAAGGAAGAATAGATGGTGAAGGAGAGGGTGCGGGAGAACGAACGAGGTGATTTGGAGAGAGTGGAGGACAGATGAGGAGAGGAAGCATTGTCCGAGCTGGGTCTGATGTGCAGCATTTCCGTTACCTGGGTACGACGCACAAGGGAGAGGGGAAAAACTAGGGAGTTTCTCATAGAATAATAACAGCAGAAAGAAAAGCACCGGGCCCAGGACATTTATCAGGCAATTCTACCAGCATGAGACTGGACTGTCAAGAGTGGCATCAAAAGGAGGAAAAGCAGGAGAAGGGAGTGAGCAAAGAGAAACTAGTAGGTTTTGTACATCTTTGGGGGTTGCAAAAAAGGCAAATGCAGGAAGCCTTGGTGTGCCTTAAAACCAGACTTCTTGTTCACTTTCAGCCACCTTCAGGGCAAAGTGACCTTGTCTGCCAACGGTGGCACTTGCATGACCTCTGCAAGATGTGTGCTGCTTGGCACCACTGTCTAGAGTCCTTATCAGTGTCCTGGGAGAAATCCTCTCTTGCCTCTGCAGGCACAGCGAAGGTACTTGGGCTTTGGTTGTGACACCAGCAGTTTGACATGGGAGAAGGTTGCTGGAGGTTTAAAGCAGAGCCGACTTGAGGCTCTAGCAACGCAGAAGCTGCTAAGGGCAGCAGATTGCCTTGAGGAACAAACCAGCTCTGGCCCCAGTTCTACGTCACCTGTGCCAGAGCCCTAGAAAATGAGACTGGCTCCTGCTGCTGCCATCACCAAGGGAGAGTCACTGCTGGGAGGGAAAATTGATCCCACCTCTTGTCAGCTGTGGGATGAAGGAAGTCTACAGCACCCATCTTCTGGCTCTGTTGCATCTCTCCCCTCCCTTTTCTGTGTAAAACGTGCTCTGGCCCTAAACCCTTCCTACCACAGCCACCTCCCTTGGACAGCAGAGTTCCAATTTAGTTGTGCTACTGAGAAGCATTCAGCTGTTCTGGATGTAGCGCTCATGAATATGCCTGTATGTGCCCAAGGACCATAGATGGATCAGGACTACAGGAATGCTCCCACGGTGACGCTCTATCCACTGGGACTGCTGATGGGAAGAAGCTGCAGGCAGCCAGACCACATCTTCGATTAAATGCTCTTCTCAGCAAAGTGTAGGATGAGTTGCGCACAGTTTGACAACAGGATGGCTTTAGGGCTGTAAAGGTTCAAGTAATTGCCAACAGATTTAGGGGGCACACAGGCATTGTTGGAGGAAAGCGCAACCTGAGTGGGAGTAATTTCAGAACCACTTCATATTCTTTTGTAGTCCAACTGCAGCCCCCACCCCCCTTTTCCTGTCATCCACTGTTGTTCCGGTTTATTTTCCCTGGTTAAGCCAGCCCAGTCCTGACATCCTGGTATCAGATCTTCTCTGATGCAGCTGTGGCAGTGGTTCAAAAAGAGCAAGACACGATGCTGATGGAGGAAATAGCTATCTGTTTGGTCTGGATTTCTGGTTGGTTTTTTGGGGGGTTTTTTACTCAAGAGGAATGTTCGTGGTGAAATTGTACTTCTATCTGTTACGACTTTGCAAGTCATCATATGTCAGACTGGTTGTCATGAGTCCAAGATGAGCTCCCCCTGATATTGCTGGTTTTGCAAACATCATGGGAGATTTTCTAGAGTTCCTGCTCTCTTCTAGAAAATCTTCATGACTTTGAGCTCTGTATTAACAGGGGAACATTAAGGTCTCATATATATCATTAGGACGCAGCAGCAGTCTTGGCACCCTTGCTGTTAACTGAGAATATCCTTTTAAAATATAATAGTAAATTGAATGATGGTTGACTACACAGAGCAAGGGGGCTTCTTATTTCTTCCATGAGGAAACTAAGCCAAATATGTGATGCAGATTATTCTACCAGAAAGTCTTTAGCTCTTGTGCCCAGATTACTAATATTTTCCCCCAAGGTGTATATATTTTGCAGCAAACACAAACAGCGTGGCATGGGTCACCACAAGCTCTCAGATGACTGCAAAGAGCTGAGACTGAATTCTCCTTTCTCCGGTCTGTTTGCTAAGCCATACTCTGTTGGCAGATTCAACAGAGTCAACCCAGACTGGGTCAGCCCAGAACACAAGGGTACTCTTCACGGTAGGATACAAAGGAAGAGGTACCACCAGTGGTCTTAGATTCAGGGATTTCTCTTTTCTTACTTTTGGGGTGCTTCTTGAAGTACTTTGCTTTGCAGTGTTAGGTAATAGGTGATTTGCAGTAATAAGCAATTTCCATATGACAAATGTGTCCTCTTCATTGTCTAGCAGAGTATCTTCAACACCATACGATTACTGCCCATTTCTGCATACTGTTCTGTTGATTCTGTGACACTTTAGATACACTTGAGGGAAAAGAACCTCTTTTAGCACTGTGTAAAACTCTTGTGTCATCCAAGCCAGAAGTTTTATTACCTGGTTTTGTTTGTTTCCTTATTTACATTAGTCTATTTTCAGCTTAGGTGGGTTTTTGTTTTGGTTTGTGTTTTTATCCTATTTTAAAACATATCCAAATTTGTAAATCATTTGTAACATTTTCTTGGTTGTTTTGTGTCCTTGTTACAAAGCAGAAGAAATTGAAAGGAATGGCTCTCTCTCTGAGGTTAAAATGAAGGGTAAACCTTTCATGTAGGCAAGTGCTAGCTTGCCTACTGCCTATTAAAATAATTGTTTATGCATAGGACTTTGAGAAACTATTCTAGGGCCAGTATTTACCACCTTTCATTTAAAAATGTATTATTGATGATATACTGTGTGGAGGAGACTTGCCTAATACAAATATCACAGTGCTTGTCTTTAAATTATGATGAAAACGGTTGTTTGACTTTTCTGAAGCTTTCAGGAGGGTGAAAGCCCTTCTTACTTTTTTATTTCAAAATTCTCCTATTGACCAGCAGATAATAAAGTAAAAATAGTATGAGCTTGCAGGTGTAACTCCACTAACACATCCAAAAATACTGAAAAAATATTGGGTTTAGGTACATTTGTCATTTTAACAATGGTCACCCAGCTCCAGATAAACCCTACGAAATGGGACAGCCCTCCAGAGAGCATGTGCAAAACCCAAATTCAGCAGCCTGTCCCTCGGTTGGGCTTCTGAGCAGGACAGGGAAGGGAGGTAGTGGCATTTGCCCGTGGCATTTGTCCATGGCATTGGGGAGAACCCTCATGAAAGCTCAGAGTTTGTGGCCAGAAAGAATGAAGAAATGAAGACCTGACAGACTTCTCCAACATGGGGGCGGTTGTGTAGCTTCTGTGTGTTGCTGATACTACTGCTGAGAGCTGAAGCTCTCACCATGACTTGGTACCAGGCTTCTTGGACCTCACAGAGCGTAAGAGCCAGGCAGGGAGGTACCCCTGCAAGGGACAAACTTCTTGTTCTGTTGGGCAGCCGAAAAGCCTCTGGGCTTGTACCCTCCATACAACAATATTTCAGCAACCCCAGCAGGTGAGAATAATTATAAAAATCCAAGGTGGACAGGTTAACCCATGAGCGACCCGCCATATGCTCCTGTGATGATACAGCACCAAAATCATTTTCCCGTAAGATTTTGGATGTGGCCAAAGCCAGGAAGAGCAGCAGGCAGGTTCAAGCAAATTTCCTGCCCGTGGGTGCTAATTAGTGCTGTTGACCTCAGCGGGACATCAGGATTTTTCCAGTTTATTCAGCAGCGTGTTGAGTTCTCTCTACCTGGCCCTAATTAGCCCATGCACTCATGGCCAAACTGGAATTCAGAAAACAAAATCCTGTCCCTCCCTGTTTGGGATCCGAGAAGCTCATTTGAAGTGATGGGTTAACAAATTGAATCTAGAACTTCCTTTCAAATAAAGCACCCATCCCCAAAACGTTACAAATTAATCCAGATACTTTGATCCCTTTAGCTTCACAAATAAAGCTCCTGTAATTCTGCCTCTCCACTTTATGTATGACTGAGATTCCTAAGTACTTAAACACCAGTACTTTCTGATGGAATAAAACTAGCTCCTAGAGAATATTACTGAACATTTTAGCGTAAGCAAAGCCCAATATAATTGCTGAACAAAAGAAAAGCTTTAAAATTTGGAAACTCCAGTGCAAATAGAAGAACTAAGCTGATTAAATGCTGTATCTAGAGTTGGGCAGAACAATCCAACCATAACAGCTGAAAATGCAGTGACATAGCGGGAGCTTTTGGTAGAAGTATCCTGAAAGTCACATCTAGCTAGTTTCAGAGGGGAAAAAAAACTTGTGGTACAGATATGTAAAGCCTGGAAAGAAGATATTTTCCTTCACTCTTCTACCAGTGTGCCAAAAAGACCAAAGGTCAGGTTTTCAGAACAACACTGTGTTAACTAACTCTAATTTAATTATCTACCTTAGCAGCCATGTTTGGAAATGGCTAAGCACCAAGCAGCTCCCATGGAAACCATATCAGGTGCAAGCCTGTTTAAAAGCACAGCTGGCTTAAATACCTATACAACAGGTTTTGAATGCAGAGACCTTCTAATAAAAAGAACAAAGTTATTGGTTCTGAGAACTCAAAGAGAAATGGATATGAATTTCTTGAACTAGCTCCTTGTGATTCATTGACTCTTCTAAACATATTGCCAAAGAAGTGGCAAAAATGGCTTGCGCAGGATTTGGATGGTGATTTTTTTTTGATACAGAAATCTTGAGAGGCAAAGAAGCCAGTAATTCAGAGACTTGTCCAGAAAACCAAGTCAAGTTACCAGCTCAGTTTTCATAGGCAAGTTTTATCTGAGAAATCCCAGGAGTGCCAACCACCAGTCTTCAGAACAAGAAGTCTATCTTAAAAATCACAGGGATTTCTTCTTCCCAAAATTACAAAACTGTGGTTCTCCACCTGATTTCCAAGTTTTTACAGAACAGTCACTTAAGATTTCAAACTTGTCTTCCAAATACTAATTTTCAACCCCTCCAGTCCAGCATATGGGGGAGGAAACTCCAGAACCACTAAGTACCATGAGGCTGTGAGATTTGGCAGCCCTGTTATCAAGATGCTACTGTCAAGGCCAAATCCATAGGACTTACCTTGAAATAAAGGCTCTATTATCGCTCACCAGCTCTTCAAACTATCCACCCCCCAAGAAACTTCTCAGTTGGAATAGGATGCCAGGCTGTTTGGAAAGAGATTAAATTGTTCACAGCTGCCTCGGAATCAACAAACTTCCTCCTCTTTACGGTGGAATGCAGCGTATTTCTGAGCCAGGTGGAGGATACCATGTGAGGTTCTTGTAGGACCTGGAGTTGGCACAAAGCACAACGTTTTCAAGTCTGCACATATATCTGAGTTACCAGGGCTCAATAATAATTTTCTGGCAGATTAGTCCTGCCCTACAGCAGGTTTCTGTGATCACTAAAGCCAGAATGAAAGCAATGGGGCTGGATTTCACACTTTATATCCTTCCACACCGAAGCTTTGATTTTAAAAACTGCTTTTTTTCGTTTGACACCAATCAGCAAGAACGAGTCTGACAATGCACAGGTAAACAGCAGAGTAAACTGTAGGGACAGGTCCATAACAGGCCAAGTGACACACTCATAACTTGGAGGAAATTATTCAGAATAACTTGATAAACCTTTGCCAAGATTGCTAATGGACAGATCGTGCCCTGCAAATTGCAAATGTGACCTTGTTTTGTCCAAGGCAAAAGAAGAGCTTACCATTTTTTTCTGGCTTATTTTAACAATGCTCGTTGATCCTAAAAAACAGGGTCTTTACTAGCAAATAACTACCTGCTTGTAATGAAATAATTCAGTCCATGAATGTGCAAGGTGTTGGCTCCGAGGGTTTTTTTAATATGATTTTTATTTATTTGATGACACCTTTAATTCTGTGAAAAGAAACTGAATTTTAGCCTTGATCTTCAAATAAGGAAACTTTGAATCAAACCCAGCTTAATCTTTCGTGGATAGAAAAGGGCAAGGCTATATGCAAAGCAAGGTACATCTCAAGGATAAACAAAAAGTTTTGCACTTAAACATTCTTAACAATTGCAGAAGTTTGTTTGTTTTTTTTTTAAATGCCAAGCTCTAACAAAATACTGATGCTTACCAGCTCTTAGAAGGTATCTTTCATCTGTTTTAGTATTACCGGATACTGAAAAAAATAAAGAGAGGTACATCCAATGCATCCAGTCTTTTTCACTAAACTTTGTAAGGTTTCTTTATCTTACCTCTGAATCATTTTAGTTTTTCTACTTTTGCAGGCTTTACCCTCTGTAACTTAAAACACAGCAAAATACAGGTGCAAACTGCAAAGAGACCTTTTAGGTCTCTCTTACTTCATGGCCTCTGACTTGAAACCTCGAATGAAAGTCTTGACAATATCCTGAAGATTTTCCCTGTTTTTACCTGAAATCACATACATTAACAACATTTAGTTTGTGAAAGTGCTTTTGCATGAAGAGCCAGTCAAATCAAAATCAGCACACAAATTTTCCTTGTCTATTACACGTTCTGTCACTTTTTTCTTGATATGAATCAAATCATGCTCTGATAAACGGCGTGACCAGGGGCTGGCGGTAAACATGTTACACTTTTTTATCCCTGTACTATTCTGCCGTATGACCTATGAATTCATTCCCTTCTACTCACATGCTGCTTTACAAGTCAGTGTAATCTAAAAACCTTACTTAGTTCCTGTGTGTTTAGATCTCACAGGATAACTAGAGATGCTTTAGCATCTCGCAGACTTGGAAGGGAATGTGGCATTCTATTATTAGGGCCAGAAAACATTATGACCAGATAACGGTTTAAAAGAAAAGAAGTACAAAATTTGCACAGGTCAGATTTGCAAATATCGTATCAAATAAAATGGGGGAGAATGAAGGGGAGGCGTGCAAAAATTAGAGAGTTGTGTTTAATTGTAGGTTATTGTTTCAGCAACAGAAAGGTGGGTCTGGGTGGCAGCCTGAGTGGGGCTCTGACACAGTTTAACGGTGTGGTTATGCTCTTTGTGGGCTTCGTTTGAACTCACTCGGTTTTAAAGTTGCTTAAACTGGGTTTGTGTCAAGCCAGCTGAGATAACTCAATTGAGAAAAGAAAATCCAAGTAGACAGGCCATTGGTGCTGGGTTTTTTGCTACATAAATACCTGAAAAGGAATTTCCAAATTCACTATGACACAGACATAATACTGGTGGAAAAGGGAAATAATCAGTTTATTTCAGTCACTAAGTCGAAACAAAAGTGTGTTGACAGTGAATTCATGGTATAAAGAGGCATTAAAGCCACTAGCCAACGGTCAGAGGAAGATTCCCTTTTCCAGGCTGTGCTGAAGGCCCGTTGTTGCCCTGTCCCTTGAGGACCCCCAGCTCCAAGGAAGGCCTGGTGAGAATACGTTTTGTGGGGTGTAAAGCCCAACCTCTGGCCCTGCGCGGGAATCGGCGCTCGGCGCACCTTATGGCGACACAGAGACTTCGGGTCATGCAACGGGGATGGAAAAAGGAAACGATACAGAAACAAGGTGGAAAGTGCCTTTCGTCAGAGTCTCATTACATTACATTTTTGGCTGTTAAACTGTAAGGACTCAGGTTTTTTCTTCCTTTTTTCTTAAAGGAATGTTTAAGGAGCCTCCTCAGCCAGACCCTACTGTCGTATAACCAGCCATCCCTCCCCGTGTCTCTAGACTTCAGCCAGCCCAGCGTGACTTCCAGCCTGAACTTTTAGTTCAAAATACATTTTTTACTGGAAGATTATGGACAGAAAAGAGGATTTCAAGAACTCCATAGCCAATACAGCATTCATTTATGCTCTATTACATAGTACTAAAAACACTGTACAAAGTGAAAACTTGTACTTACGCAGACCTACAACACCTATAAACAAGGCTTTGTGGTTTCACGGGGATCTCTCTTTGGAGGTTCCTTTCCTGAGTTACTGGCTTGGTCCTTCTAAATTTCCCTCACTTCCACATAGAATTTATGGACCTGCTTCAGAAGGACTAAAAAAGTAACTTAAATTATCAGCCTGGATGGAAAGCGCTCTTTCTCTCCACGGAGGATAAACGTTATGCCGCTAACATGCCGGGTTGCTCGGCGTCAGTAGTTCGTCAAAATGACCGGACAACTGCTAGAGCAACTATAACCAGCTGCTGCTGTGCCTTACAGGCCAGCCGACTTGTTTCAAGTGCCCTCATCACCACAGAAGCAAAGTCAAACATAACCCGAAACACGGCTAAATAAAACGTTAATACATCTCCTGGCAACTTACTTCCAGCACATTTTAAAAGACCCTTAAAACCTTTATGCAGTGCAATGCGATTTATTACCTGCCTTTCTCCAAGCTGTCTGACAACATAGCTCTTCTATATTTTTGGAAGCAAAAATGCTCCAGCTGCTTGTCACTGAAAATAACGATGATTCACGAAGTCTTGACTTTTAATTTGCCAAGCACTAAACGCGTGCTTTCTTACAAAGATGATGACTCAGGTTTTCTCTGGTTTGTTTTGAAAAAGGAGCAATCGGGAAACAAACTGTGGCCTCAGCAACAAAAATACTGCTTTTGTAAAAGAAAAAAAAAAAAAGCAGTCAAGTGAGTAATGGCAAATACCTGCGGGAAAAAAAATACGAGCGTGCTTCGGAAATACGCTTTCGATTGGCAGCGTGGAGCTTCGTGAAGGGGCTGGTTTGATGCTGCCTTCACGTTTCACGACGTGTCGGCAGTAGCTGGTGCTTTGGTATGAGCATCTACATCTAACATTTCATAATATGACAATCTAAGAGGTGAAATAGCTTTTGTATTTTAAAATTCAAGAACAGCTGCAACTTAGCACTGATGGGTACATCATTACTTTCCTAAATCGGTGTCTTCTTTCTTGAGCTGTGTCATTGCCACACAGACAGGAGATGCTAATCCAAAAAAGAAAAATTTAAAATAAAAGAGATTTAAAGGCTGTATAGCACATTATATGTCAGCATCAGCTGTCCCTAGTATCAAGAAGTAGTGAAACAACGAAAAATATTGTAGATACAAGTAAAAGAGTGAAATAAAAATGGAATTAGCATTTTGAAACGACAGTTCTGAAATACTCAAAACTATGTATTTCTGGGTGGGAGAAGGATTTCTAGGACATGATTTTTTGCTAAGTGAATTTTCCAAGAGTCCCAAGCATTATTTGCCTTCTAGTTCTGTAGTGTCAATATGGATTTCTCATAACAATTTCCACATCTGCTTCTACAGCAAAAATATCTCGTGTTTAGAAAACATTAACACATTTTAAGAACATGTTTATTGCATTTAAACAAACAATAAAAGTGGACATGGAGAAAAAGCTATTTTCTTAAAAAGATGCTGTGTGGTCAGCCTTAGGGTTAACCAACAAGCTTGTTTTAAGCACTGTTTTTTAAAAATCTTTTCTAGATGCCTAGACTGGATCCCAGGGAGCAAATGAGTCCAGTGGAATTTCTTTGCTTGGCTTTTGGGGGATATTCCGGTTTAGTTCCTAGTGAAGCTTCGCGATAAAACACCTACCAAGAAGCAGCGAACCAGGGCAGCTTAGGTGGCTGTCAGTGAAATAACCACTTAGGGAGGCTACAGGAGGAGATGCCTGTGTGGGTCTGGAGCAGAATAAGGCTATGGAGAGCTTTAGCACAACAGTCGGACCTGTCGAAGAGCGTGGCTCCAGCAAGCTCTGCGCTTGCCAGGAGCGAGACCCGGAGGCCAGGGGGAAGAGTAGCTTAAAAAAGAAATGAGGAAAGGCCTGAAACTATTTGGTAATGTGGTTACAAGCATTACCTTTATTGTTAACCAACTGACTCATGGAGAAGGTTTTTTTGGTTTTGGTTTTTAACCTGGCATGCTAATTCTGTGGCGTATGGACTGATCTCCAAGTATACACAAGGAAGGATAATCCGGTCTAGGGTTGCAACCTTAGTGGGGCAGGTGCATTATTAGTGTTCTGTGGGTATTATATCTTCTTTACTGACAGCAGTAATAAAACGTATTCTCCAAGTGTGGACAGGACCTGTATTAGAATCGGCCTCAAACCTTGAGTCCTAGGGGAGAATGCTGTCTCTGCCTGCGCGGAGCTCTCGGCAGGATAAAACTCTGATTAGTGATGTGGAGGGTGGAGTGGATGTAAGTTTAATGTTATTATGCCAACTTGCATTAGACAACCTTGTGCAACTCAGGCAGTTTCGGAATGCAGTTCGATTACCTCGTCTACCTTGAGAGCTTGAACTTGAATAGGATTTAAACTTTTGGAATACAACTAAATCTTATAAGCTAAATCTTATCTTTAGGAATGTAGACAAATAAGTTAACATATATATGTGATTAACTTACATCTGTATCTATACACATGCGCACACACATATATACATCCAGGTTATACAGGTATATACATTATACGGGTGTCTTCCCAATTACGGGTGCCTGCAGCACTCTAAACACCTCGCTGCTCTCTGAATTCCCTCCTGGCTGCTGAGGTGCTTCCAACTGATGTGCGTAATAAGGATGCTCCATATATATTTTTCCCCTCCAACCTCACTGCAAGTTTTTTATGTCCTTTATACTTACTATTAGTATGTGGGGCTCCATATTCATCTCCAAGTCTGCCAACATAGTTCACCTCCTGTAATCAGGAAATGGCGATTAAATGAACATCCAAGTACAGAAGCTGTCAACCTGGTGTTCATCTTTTTAAAAGTTAAAAAAAAAAAATCAAATGTTCAATTACCTTTTGCACTCATGTGGCTCTGAAAACCTCATCTTAAAAAAGAAAGTGGCTTCGTCTCGTCTACGATCTTAAGGCAGAATCAAGTTCAAAAGTTAATGCCAATCATGTCATTTGAAACTTTGATGGGAACAATGAAGGAAAAAAAAATCCCCACAGAAAAGGTATATGCCCCAAGCCCTGCAGTTCTCGGTCTTCTAAGGTGGGTTGTTACAGCTCCTAAAAGGAGCTTGTCTGGGGCATTTAGGTTTTAACCACAACATGGTCTTGCTTTTATCTATCTGTTTCAGCATCTGGTTCATTATTGGAAGGTCTTTAAGAGTTTGGTTCAGGACTGGGTTGCAGATAGCATATGACAGGGGGAAAAAAACGTTATTTGTATCCTCTTTATGTGCGTATGAAAAAACTCTCTAGAATATATGCATCCCATCGACCTAAGAGGGGAACATAATCCACTCTCAGAGTAGAGAGCAAGCACAAATCCTTTAGTGCACGCCACAACTTTGACCTCCGTGTAATTACTCCAGGCTTACATCAATATAACAGTGCTGGGTTTCTTTTCAATTATTTTCTGGGAGTGGCAGGCTCTCTTCCCGGAGCGCTTTATTTGTTTCGAATTGGCCTAATTTGCTCAACAATTTGCGCATCCCGCCTTTGGGATCCCACGTTTGCCCGGACGGCGAG
>NW_010512565.1:0-18254 GCF_000687285.1 Phaethon lepturus | reverse complement strand
ACAGTGTTGTACAGTAACAATTTTAATGCACAAAACCAACTCCTCTGTTTATGAATTAGAGTCCTGTCTTTGCCAGTCTTTCACTCCATGTGCAGCTGATCTTATATTCACCGCTACCGAGCACAGCCTGCACCAGAGGATATCTGGCTGCATTCCTAGTACGTGGCACCAATCAATATTAACTCCTCTACTCCTCTAACTCCCACAAAATAACTCTACATGAATTGTTTATATGTTAATATGTTTCTGACTAGCATTTATGAGAAATTAGGCTTTATTCTATAAAGTCCTGGTATCTACAGACTAGAAAAATCAAGGTGAAGTAGCATTCTGCCAGTTAAATTAAATTAGCTGGTTGCTCTAAAATGAACTCCTGGCATATTTTTTTTGGTCAAGAGTTACAAGATGACTGTGATGAGCAGGTATATTTTCTGGCATTAACTGTTTTGACATATATTTGATTATCTCTAGTTACAGAACTATGCTGTTATACAACAAAATGGGCAAATATTAACCTTCATCTGTCTACAAGATGACCTTTCCTCCCTTTAACAGTTTTTTTGCTAGGCTACTTTCCCTCAGAGCACTTCTACACAAGTTAGGATTTGAAGTAAATCCTTTGCCTGACCTGAAATAAGAAATATAATTTAAAATATTTAAAAAAATCACCAGTTAGTACTGAAGTTGAAATCAGTATTTTACTAGGAATTAAGTGCCATTTGGTCCGCTGAGAGACAGGCACAAACAAGTGACTAGGTCACTCTGAAGAGCGAACGTATTTTCCGAGTCACTTGCTGCTTGCTTGCCAAAGGAACAAAGGCTATAGCTTCAAAAGACACCTACTCTCTAAAACCATAGCTTTTAGGACAACTGCTGCTCTAGCAACCCCGTTCAGTAAGGGGATAAAGTGTGTGAGATTTCGCACAGGCTCGGCACAGCTCACACGGGGTGAAAGGCAGTCCAATTTTGTGATTCTGTGTATTGATTCGTCATTCCTAGGGCCAATGGTGAAAGTCAAAGGTGATAGCCAAGTCATAAAATAACATGATTAATTTATAACTAAACATTCTGTTCCAATGGTGGAAACAGAGGCAGAACAGAAGAGCGTGAGATAAACTAAGTCACTACTAGCAAGGACATGATGGCGAGGTTCTTCCTTAGCTACTTTGCAGTCTCCAGGAGCTCATAAGGCACCATAAGGCCTCCATCAAGAACTGTTTTCTCTTGGAGCTTACCTTGAGTGCATGTCTACCCTGCCTCAGTCACCAGAGATGGCTACTGCCTCTCAAAGCAGCTCCGCCAAAGTCCTTCCTGTATAGAAAGGCCTCATTGCTGTTAGCTTGCCTCTTGTAAGAGCCTGAATCTTCATCCTCTATAATGAACTTTTGGAAAACTGTTGGAGGAGACTAAAACAGCAGCTGTGTTTAAAGAGGTTGGAAATACTACATTACACTTCTACTTCCTGATGTATTGTGGCGGGAAGGCTGTCTGGTGGAAAAGGACCTGGGGGTGCTGGTCGACAGCCGGCTGAACGTGAGCCGGCAGTGTGCCCAGGTGGCCAAGAAGGCCAACAGCGTCCTGGCCTGTATCAGCAATAGTGTGGCCAGCAGGAGTAGGGAAGTGATTGTGCCCCTGTACTCGGCACTGGTGAGGCCGCACCTCGAATCCTGTGTTCAGTTTTGGGCCTCTCACTTCAAGAAGGACGTTGAGGTGCTGCAGCGTGTCCAGAGAAGGGCAACAAAGCTGGTGAGGGGTCTGGAGCACAAGTCTTATGAGGAGCGGCAGAGGGAACTGGGGTTGTTCAGTCTGGAGAAGAGGAGGCTGAGGGGAGACCTTATCACTCTCTACAACTACCTGAAAGGGGGTTGTGGTGAGGTGGGTGTTGGTCTCTTCTCCCAAGTAACAAGAGCTAGCATGACAGGAAATGGTCTCAAGTTGTGCCAGGGGAGGTTTAGACAAGATATTAGGAAATATTTCTTCACCGAAAGGTTTGTCAAGCATTGGAACAGGCTGCCCAGGGAAGTGGTTGAGTCATCATCCCTAGAAGTATTTAAAAGACGGTGGTGCTTGTAGGGACATGGTTTAGTGGTGGACTTGGCACTGTCAGGTTAATGGTTGATGATCTTAAAGGTCTTTTCCAACCTAAGAGTTTCTATGATTTCGCCTCACACAACCCCTCTTTTAACTACCGTTAGTCTACCCCAATACTACAAAGCAGAACCTGCTCCTTTCTGCAACTCTGTTTCTATGAATCCTTGATAATTGACCCAGGAAGTACATCACAGTGTTAAAAATAAAAAATCTTCATTACACCAGTTACCAACAATGAACAGATTCTTATTTTACAGTTTAGTGTCCTAAAAATCTCGGAGCATTACAATGACAGTCTCAGCTCGGCAAAGTAGAAAGTTTTATCTGATAAATCAAATGCCAGTCAAGACTACAAGAACTGCAACTGTTACTTTGTAAGGAGACAGAGACAATGGGATCATAAATCCAGGGGAATTTTATTGATCAAACTGTTCCAAGAAAACCACTTGTCACTATTAGCTATGTAATACAAGGTCATCTATCAGAAAGAGACTGTTTGGTCAATTCCTTATCCCTATTCTCTAGGTAAACTACTTAAGAGTAAAATGTAAAATAACTATTCAGATCTGGTAAATAATAAACAACAAGCTATAAAAACAAAACAAAAAAGCATCAACAAAAAATTGTGGCCTAGAGTGTATTCAGAACTATGGTATTTAACAGTACCATTAGACAGCAGTTGATGATTCTGGCCAACTCTGCCCTGGAAAAGTTAATGGTACAATTCATTTTCTTTTAACTAGCATAATGTAAAGTTCACACAAGACCTTGAAAAGGGTAAAAATACTATGAATTGGACTGGTAAGTAAAAAAGAAAAGGCCATTCACTTACTGTGAGACACTTAAGCAACTTGGCTTCCTTTTAGCAGCAAAAGATAAGATTAATTTTTTTCAGCTCTAGAAAGCTAAAATTCAGGTATGTAAATCAAAGCTGGCTGCTCCGAGTTCACCTACTGATCGGTGGAGAGAATCAGGCACTTCTAAAGGGTTATCTATCAGACCTGCCTTACCTTCTTACATTAGCATGTTCAGGTGCTGAGGTGGAGGAGACAGACAAAACAGGTTGAACAGGGAGGTACCAAATTCAGTCAGTACAGACAGGGACAGGAGAGAGATGCACCTTTAAAATTCTTTAGAAAGTCTTAGGCATTCTCTTATATACTCAGGTTTCATACATCAGCACCTCTCTGAAACCAGACACTCAACAGTCTCCCTTCATGAAAGTCCAGGAGTCATCATTTTGTTTTACATTATAGCTAGTTGCCCCAGTTTTATCCAACGGATTCTCAGAGCATTACTGAGTGGGCAAGTACTACAGCTAACTTCAAATGTAATAATTTCCTCATTTTGAGGGACCCAAATCCCTCTTTTACAGGCATTCCCTAAATGTTGTGGTATAGAGAAGCGGGCATACTTTGTGAACTGCTGGACCATGACACCAGCAGCAAGCTTTGGCTTGGCTCTGTGGCTATCTACATAGGGACACTTGGGTGAAAATGGGAAGGTTGAGTTTGCAGTCTCCCCAAGGGCTGTTTGATGCACCAGTAACTAAAAGTCATAAGTAGAAAATAACACCGGATTCTAAGACTCCCCTGTCACACATGAACAACTTATCTGCTGTCTTAATTGCTTTTTTTCTAATTCATTCTGATTTTTCCACAAGTCTATGACAAATGAATCCCATCGAACAAGTTACAGTAGGAGTGTCCCTCCACCTTTCCCCCTTCTTAACCCACTCTCTACTTTACAAACAGTCAAGTAGGTATTTGAATCTCCTCCACCTGAAACATGAGTACTGGAAAAGTGTTCCAATCCCTGAATTACTATGTGAAAAGGATAGGTAAAAGGATCACCTACTCTTTCAGCTCTGTTTTAAAACGAAGTGGTAATCTCCACATACCCTTCAGTGGAAAGCAGTCTGGTGGAGATTTCCAAGAGCCTATATTGAACAAAGACTGTCAGACGATGGGTCCTTGCTCAGGACCCATGACCAGTCCTACTGGAAAGTTGAGACACTACTCCTGTGAATAGCAGCGGAAGAAGCCTGGAGAATGAGATCTTTGTAGTTACATTTCTATAACTGTTGCATTTCTATATAAATATCTTCACACACATTATTCATGTAGGCATTTTTTTCCCTTACTCAGGAATGGCTTTATTTGTAGAGTTTCATCAACTGTTGGTTGCAGCCTTACATGAAATCTGATAATTTAGTATGTATAGCTTGCATTTCAGTTTTAAAGAGAAACCATTTCAGCTACTATCTAAAGTTGAATCTTACATGCATCTGAACTGGCTTTTTAATACAATATCCTAGTGTTAAAAAGATGACAGCAAAACCAGAAAAAAACCCTTAAATCAAGTCAAATGTATATGGCTGCAGGTTAACAAGTATTGCAAACTGAGGTTATATAATAGCCAGCCAGGTATTAAAAAATCCTTCTTGTAATAACCATGAAGATATTTACAACCTAAAACTGAACTCCAGTTAGCACTGTTCCACAACAATTCTGTGAAACTAAAAAGTTATGACAAAATTTTATTATCTTCTTCAGGAAAAGGCTTGTTCTCATTGAAGATAACTGTAGACTATTCTTCACTGACTCAGATCCCAACAGACAAGGAACAGTCTTGCAAAATTGTTGTTGGAGAGTAAAGTTCAGGACACCAGTTGCAAAGACACCAAGATCACAGCTATCTCAGTACTTCCCAGCACCCCAGATACCAAATAATTTGTGAGCATAGGGCTTCAAGGTTACATGGAAATTTGGGTGCAGAGGTAGTCAACTCCAGAAATCTTTACCGACCCAGAAGTAGAAAAAAAATGTTCCTCCTTCTTTTCCTTGGTTCACAGATATTAATAGTGATCAATCTACAGAGAGATTTCACATCAAGAAAACCTGCCAGGGACACTGCATAGAAGTTTTCCAACTTGATTTAGAACTTAAAGCAAATTCACGCTCAGCTGAGGAGTTCCTTCCCTCTACCGCCTGGTGCTCTACCCGTGTACTCTGCTTCAGAGTATCAGCAGTTCACATCAATGTCTAGGACATACTATACGAGTGTTGTACCACTTTCAAGAAGAGGAAATAATGTGACCTACCCTAAGTTTTCATGCACATGTAGCTTTCAGTACCTTTTAGGTTAGCCAAGAAATACAAAAATCAGAGTTTGTTTAGTGCTAATTTTTTGTAATTAACTAATGTCACAGGTGCACAGTCTGCCACAAGCCTTTGAGAAGGCGTGCACCATGACTGACTAACGCCAAAGGACATGAAACTAAACATCAGCTATCTGGAATATTGTGAAAATAAATTTTAAAAGAACAAAGTAAACCAAACACTCATCTAAAAAGAGGTAAATAATTTCAATTAACATGTTTCCATCTTTTCCTGTTTACTTCTGTCGTAACAATTACATTTTAAGCTTTTTGAAGGCTCAGCGACAGGCCCAGTTTTACTGCCATGTCAGGATTCAGTCCAAAGGCAGCTTTGAGGACAATCCTTTCCAAGTGCATTGGAAGACTTTGTCTCGGTGAAACAGATTTTCTTCTCAACAGTCTCCCAAAGAATCACATTTTTGATCATGAAAATTTTCTTCATAACAAAAGTACCATGATACTTGGAAAATGAAAAACATATCCATCCCAATCCTCCATGAAATGCAGACTGACTACAAATCCTCCCAGACTTTCCAGAACTCCAGAATAACATGAATTCTGACTCACAGATTCCAGTTTTGTGCATTACTATTGGATAGCTAAAAAAAGCAAGTGAAAGCAACAACAGAAATCAAGGGGAAGAACTACTCCAAAATAAAAAGGAAAAAGAAAACCCACCCAAAAACAGTGGCTCAAAAAATCTGCTCAACCAGCATGAGCAGAGACAACCTTGGAGAGCTGACAGGTTGCAAAGCAGATTGCCAGCACTGTGGTTTGACTTGACAGAGGGTAGGAATGACAATTACAGCACAACAGCCTCCCTGCAAATATTGCAAGCAAGGGTAAATGACTTTAAAACAGACTTTAGCAGGTCTCAAGGTGTAGCTGAGTCAGGCAGCAAGGCAGGGATATGTTCAATACATTTTGAAGTCTCAAGCCTCTAAAAATCATTTTATTTTATGTTTAAAAGGCATAAAGAAAGCTTCCCCCAGCTACTCACAGAAAGATGGGATTCTCTATAAGATGGTTGTCTACATGTGAGTCTGGCAGAGTAGTAATTTATCTGAAAGTTTCAGTCGTAAAGGACTTCATTCCACCCTCTCTATTTCATTTCATAAGCAGTGCTTTCTCTTTCCCTCAAATTACCAAAAGTGCACCATGTTTAAAGAAAAATCACTTGACATTTTAGCCAATCATGACAACAAATTAAAGCAGCTGGAATTAAGCTATTGCAGCATGCACGCATCATCTTAATAACATGCTCTTAACATGTTAGGATATCATTTACATGCCGTGTTAATGAACAAAAGTCAAAAAACCTCATTGTGTCCAGTTAATCCGCCCACATATGTAAAGCAGCTGTGAGACTGCACAGGCTGTCGTGTTACTGCGGCTGGAATCAGGCAAGTGCGATGGTTTCAAAGCACGTTCATTCACTGAGGTACACACGTGGGAAGTGCGTGGAAGGGGAAGGGGACTGGGCCCTCCCTTCTTCCAGATGGAGCTTTATGACGGTGCAAACTACAATGCCATCATGATCCATAGGCTCTCTTATCACAGTCACTCTAAAGCCACAGTCTATGCTCCCAAGTCTGCTCCCAGTTTGTTCTTCAAGGCTCCCGTGCTGGTCTTTGCGCTGCTCTTTAACTGCAGCAGGCTACCCAGCCCCACAGCCCGAGTGACCCATCTTCTTCACCTTCAAGAGGTTTCCCTCCATCCCATTTCAGTCTAGAATATTCACATATTAACCTTTTTAATGAGGATTTATTCCACTTATGCCAAAAACATTAAGTAAAAGCTGGTATAAGTCATCTCACTGTAGCATTTTAAGTATTTCTACAGACAGCTCAGGATTGTTACCAGGATGAAATGAAAGACAAATTTGTTACTATCCTAGAATATTTTTATTTTCTATATGGAGAATAAAGCCAAATTTAAAGCGGAGGGGAAAAAAATATCCAATGGATAGAAAGTGACAAACACATCAACAAACTGACATTAATGAAAATTCCCACAAGTCCTCAAATCCATACACAAAGTGTGTGGCAATAATATATTTTTATTATACTAGTCTATGCATATGAATTTATGCACTCCTTATCACCTTAATCTGTGAAATACTTACCTCCAAGTTAAAGTTGCAGGACCACAGTTTTTTCACAGAAGAATCAAATCCCATTTTACAATATTCCCCCCCAGGTAAATAAAATAATTGGAAGTTTAGTGAACACATTCCTAAGGCCTCTCAAATAAAAGCAGATCGTCTATAAAATACACAAAGGCACCATGAAAAGCAAATTAAGATACGATACAACTACAGGGAGAGATATAATAAAAGCAACAACAAATAATGCTCTCTACCAATTGCCAAAGATGATAAAGTAGAAGTTAGGTGGGAATCCTTTGCAAGACCTAAATATTAAGACCCTTAAAAGGAACAGTAATGCCTCAGGAGAAAAATCATGATTATACATGCATATTTCAGGGAGGGGGAGAAAAAAGCAAGGAAACTGAAACGAGCTCAGAAAACAAGAAGCGTACCCAGCGGCTACCAAATTGCCTCTCAGTGGATACAGCGTACTCCTACTAGTAGCAGGATCACAGATGGTATCATGGAAGTGCCGACAAGGGAACACAACCCCAAATTTTTATTGTGAAAACATCTACTTGAGCACTGTGAACATACAAGACGCTTGTGACCCTCATGACCTCTGAAGGAAGTCTGTGGCTGGCTTAAAGAGAAGAAAAAAAGACCTTTTTTCCTCCCCTCCTTTTCTCACCCTGTCTGGCAAGGTAAATGCTTTCAGTAACAGTGAAGACTGCATTAAAATTTAAAGAACACTTGACAGGACAGCTTTGCACAAGGAATATTAAGGACGGAGACTGACATGGGGTACAGCACTGAATCAACGCCCTGAGAGCGGTGACGACAGCGCTGAGGAAAGCAACGCTTAGCCGTGCTACACGGAGGATATTTCTTTAGATGCAAAGAAAAATTCTGGGAAATGCAAGAGAAGCACCTGACTTCACAACGGGCTTTTAAGAAACCCACACCAGAAAGAAGCTGCTCAATAACCTACTCAAAGAGTACAATTTTTGTGGTTTTGGGTTGGTTTTTTTTTTGCACAATAATGTGTAAGACGTATTATAGAGTTATAGAGCACTAAGTATCGTTTCTATCATTAAGGTGTATCTGCAGAGAACAGCTGAACCATTCTACATGGGATAGGGCAGCTCCACATGTGAAAGCAAGTCCAACCAAGAAAAGTAACAATTTAAAACTAAAGACAGTGTATGGCAAGTATAAATCTCAACGTCTAGATTATTTTGAGTAAAGATTAGTAATGAGATTTATTTGATAATACAATCTGTGCATGCTTTTTATGATCTCTATTAGGGTCTATTACTGATCAATTTTAGAAATTTCCTTTGAGTATGCATTACTGGTCTGATGAGTCTGTCTGGTTTCTTCAGAAGGTTAATCTGTCACTTACATAGATAATGAAAGGATTTTAAATGGGAATTTTATTGACCTAATTACTAATAAAAGTCTCTTAGTGCTGCAAATGTACATGCTACTTTATAAACAACATAAGATGTGTTCCAGTATAATGGTATTGAAATAGATAAATACATTTAGAAGACTTTTTTAGAAGTTGAATTATTTGTTAGATACGTAGCAAAGTTTCTGCAGAAGATTCAGTCAATCTTTCCTAGTTATTACATCGTTGCTTCAGTACAAAGATTGCAGTCTCTAGCGGCCATTTTCTGTTGTATACATGCAGTCTATTTTCGTAACGTTTTGATAGGGAAAAAATAGTTTAAGGAATTTAGTTGAAATGATTTGTGAGCAGAATAACCTAATTACTTCCATAGCATAAATTCCATGCCTATTTCATGTATTGTTTGCATTTCTCTTCTCCAGTTCTTTATTTAAAGGATCATGAACAAGTTTGTTATTCCTAAAGGACTGGAGTAAATTCAGTTTGACATATTCCACAGAAGCCTTTTATTTATCCTTAAAGTTTTGTTTGCTGTACTGTTATGAGCACTACACAACAGTGTTGTTTGTCATCTGGCACAACTTAAAATAGAATAAGATGTTATATTGCTGTTAAGGAACACCGTTATTTACCTTTTCATAATTACAATAATATATGATACACATATTCAGTGAATACAAAAAAACAAACCAAGCAACAAGATGAATTACAGCGACATAGAAGAAATTTAGCTAAAAATTGTAACCCTTTACTGGCATGTTTATATGAAAGTAAAAATAAGTTAAAAATAGCCAGTTTGACCTGGTTACCGACGTTCTCAGATTCACAAGAAAGTTCTGCAGTTATCCCTAAAACACACAATGAAACAAAGTTCATGAGATTATTCCAGTTCATAGAATGAACATTCCTTGTGCCTCTGGGGGAAACATGTTTCTAGGATAGAATAGCTTCATTTTAAAGCAATATTTCAGAGTCAACAACTAGACTATGTTAGAGACTCACACAGAAACGCTGAGACCTACGGAAGTTTTGCATTCCCCGAAAATTTTAAATTGGTACTTTCTGGATTACAAACTATTCACAACAGAAATATCCCAGCTGAATGCTCAGTGATCAAACATTCAACTTCTGTACATCAGCTGTGTACACTACGGCATGTTATAACCAGCAGCAACTCCTGGGAGTGGTTTAAATCGTGGGAGTGGGTAGTTTTGCCTTAGAAAGAGGACTTGTAAGTTGATTTGATTCAGACTGCAGGGACAGCGCAGGAAGGAGATGGGTTCAAGGAAGAAGACTGGGAACTAGTTAATCTTTGCCTCCTCCTTTCACCATTCTCTCAGCTGATGGAATATAAACACGGCAGCTTTCAAAGGAAGTCTCCTCAGATCCCACATTATGGGATGCGCAGTATGCAACAGCTCGACTCCAGAACATTCCTGCCACCTACCAAAAACAATACCTTCTTGTAAGTGCTTTGTGTACCACAAGTATGAGCTACCTGTCAGAAGGTGATCAAATAACTAAACTAATCAGTAATGGCCTTTCTGGTAACGGGGAAATTAATTCCAGGATACTGATAGCAGCATCAGGGCACAGATGCAGAAGTCTGACTGCTGATTCTTAGTCCATCTCTCGTGGATAAACAGTGGGTAAGTAGAATATATAGACTTACATCATTGCAATTGGAAGGTAAAATAACTTTTGCAGATAACTTTATAAATGTGTGCTTTACATAGATATATAATCCATACCTTGAAGTCTGAAAGCCAGACCTACCATACTGCCTCCACAGCAGCAGCCTGGTACTGGTGAGAAAACTAATAAGACTACTGAGGAATCCTGCCATTCAATTTAGTTTCAGCCACTAGCCATGTTCTTCACTGTGACTAGTGCTGAAAAAAAACATTCTTGTCTCTAAAATTTCAAGATTATGCTACTGGACAGATGTTCCTGGAGCTCCATCAATGAGTTCAAAAACAAACAGAACAACCTGCATTGGACAATCATCTTAAATGTACGCAAGTAACACCAATTTGTTTCTGAAAGATGATAGAAGGGCTACGAAAGAAATGTTGCAGTCAACACAAGCCCTCCAAACTACTGTTAACAGTTCACCTTTACACTTTGAAAAATCCTCTATTTAGCACACATTTAAAGGGTACTTGGGTAGGATGCAGACAGTCAGAAATACTATTGATCTATTAATATTTAACAAGTTCTATCTTTTCCTATGCATACTTATTCAATAACAGCCTAATTAATGAAATAATGTCAATTTTTCAGTAGGCTTCTCTTTTGTCTTTTTATTTTCTCAAGTTATTGAATGTGTGTATTGCTTTATATTGAAAAATAATCATTGACAAAGAGTCAAAGTTAAAACCAATCCACTTATCAAGTATTTTGGTAATTTTTACCATTTTTAAATATCTGTTTAAGTAGATTATATCATTAATTCTCAACTCTATTTGCAATTTAAAGACCTTATCAAGCATTGCATACCAAAAGATGGAGAACGAAGCAGCAGCAAAGCAGTAGCAAGAGATGCAACCGTGGCTTAAGAAGCACTAAAATCTCCAACTGTGGAAAAACAAAGTTTCAAACATTAGGGTTTTTTTATTCATGCTGTCTTCTACGTAAACTGTACTGAAGTAAGCAAACGCAGTGGATTAAACTGCCACATGATATTTAGGGATGTTGAAGTTTATGCTGCTCTTCAAGTGCTGATGTACTGTGGAAGGAAAATAAACAGTATTTCATACCATAAGTTTCTCGGCCAAGGAGTATTATACATTCAGCAAGGACAGCAATAATTTATAAGATGTACCCAAGAACACACTCTATTCTTTACGAGATGTCACACAACAACAGATTAAGAGAGTGAATAGGTACTTTACTGAACAGGTTTTGCAGGAAAAACAATTTTTTTTTATTAGTATTTGTTGCATAGTAACATTCTTAGGCCTCAGGAAGATCAGAAGACTTTCAGTACAAGAGTTTCGTACAAGGTAAGAATTGTTTCCTGCTCCAAATAACTTTTAGTCCAACCAAATGAAGATGGATAGGAACATTTAAGGACAGTGACTAAAGGAAAAATTTCTCTGTTCCTTAAGCAAAACAAATTTGTTAGCACACGTTACACAAAAACGCCCTGAAAAGGAGATGGATTTCTCCAATCTGTTACGTATCATAATAACAGAACAGTCTTTCCCTCCTGTAAGCAAAAATTGCATATAATTAAAAATACAATGCCTCAAAGAAAGAAAAAAAGGGAGGGGGGGGAAGAAAAATCAGAGACACTAACACTAGGTCTCAGCAAAAAGGGAATCATTCTGGGAGCCTGCTTCCCCTGGCATTGACTTCAGCAAGACAAATCCCTTTCCATTCAGAGCTCTAATACGGAGAGATGGGTGTATGCATGCGAAGGAGTCTGTGTAGAGTAAATCAATCTGTCAGGCAGTATCAAAGTACATATTTAAGAATTAATGGGCTTTTCATGATTGGAGTTATATAACACAGACTACATTTCAACTCCTCACGTGGCTCGAATGTGACTTGAGTTTTAACTACCTGTAACGTTTTCCAGCCCATCCTTCAACACACATAAGTAATGATTTAAAGTCTTTTCACCAATCAAATCTTTATACCACATTAAAAAGGCTATTAAAAAAATGAGAAAGAGCAACCTCAAAAAAAAAAAAGTGTAAGAAGATACCACGCTTAGTTCTTTGAAATGCTTTTAATTATATTCCAGTTCTTGAAGTTCAGGCTGAACACGGGAAAAAAAAATCTTAATGACAACTATCTAATCCTTTCCTTCGAAACTGAGCTATGCACAGGGTTTGAATATTACAGATTCATAATCACATCTGTCTCCAAGTTGATAGTAGCACTTCCAAGTCAGGTACCAAAAGGTACTTCCTGCTGCTTCCCCACCACAGACCAGATAAGGCACCAAAATCCTCTTTGAATGTTCTTCTGACACCAAGAGCACCTCCAAGATGTGCAGACTCTATATGATTAAGAATCAAATTTCCTTATTGGAAGAGTGGCAGAGACCTGTCTGCTTCTCTTTCATGTCCTGTGACAGCTACTGCAACTCAACAGAGAGAGAGGCATTTCCCTGGCTGTGACGCACCAAGGGAATCATGAGGGGGATCAGGACCACTCCTGCAGAGTTCCCTGGTGAAGAATAGTCCCAACAGTTCCAAGTTGATAGGATGTGCATTATGATCTCAGGTAAATAATTAAAAAGCCACTTGTAGCAGGTAGGGGTAAGAGAAATAAAAGTAGAAAACCCTCAGAAGATAATTTTTTGTAAGTGTACCCTTCCTGAATGGGATTTAATTAAAATGCATGTAACCTATAAATCAAAGTTATGATCTTTCAACTACAATCAGGCATCTACTTACTTCTGTGATTAGTCTCTGTAAACATAGTTTCCAGAATGAGATAATGAGTGGACAATTTGATGTACTGCCTCTCTACACAGGGCTCAACTTCAGTTGAGCCTGTAATATTAATACACACATCTACCGATCAAAATTTCCCATTGCTTTTACCATTCAGGGAGAAATTTTCTTCCTCTATTAAAAGAAAGAAAAAGAAAAAAGGGAGAAAGTAATGATTACAGCTGATTATGGCACTTATGCCTCAGTATAGATTTTGTGCACTTTGTTAAAAAGAGATGTTGAATTTACTTGCGTGTCCTTAAAATAATTAAATATATTCATAATCCAACTAGGAATAACTGACTTATGAACTATTCAAGACTTAAATTTCTTCTTGATGTAGACTTGCATACATCTCTAAAAAACCAAGTCTCTTGACTACCATGGAAAAAAGAACAAAACTTACTCTTCATGAAAGACAGTAACAGAGGAGGATACTCCCTCTTTGGCCAAGCTTCAAGATGTTTCTGATTGTTTTGTTTCAATATTTATACACTTTTTAACGCAGCAGCAAAGACAATTTTTATTACCTTAGCCATTCCAATTAATACTTCCCTGAACAGAACGATGCTCAAACACTCTTGGCTGACTTTTACATGCATTTCATCAAATATATATGGGTAACTACTTACAGCATTTGATTCTACCCCAGGAACAACATGAACGTAATTGCACTGTAGTATGTGCCAGCAATCTCATCTACCAGTAGACTACAACAAAAAAATAAAATTTTTCAATTTGCATGAAATTACATACCTTCCCAAAACATTGTGCCTCCTGGCAAAAGTTCTACATCTCCTCTCTCCCTCTGCCCAAAAATAAAAGTTAATCAATTCCACACCCTCCAGCTCTAAGTTCTTCCTAGAGATCCCCTGCTCATAAATTAACTCCACCACTATCAGCCCCACAAGAATCCACCCTACAGCCTCTGCTCTTCCACAGAAGACACACATCTCTTCCCCCATCTGCCCCAGGATGCTCTCCCTTTACCTGGCAAGTTTCAGGAACGCTTCACCTCCCCCAGCTTGAGCACAGGGCAAGAGATGGACAGTGAGAAGGACTAAACAGCGATAAAGCCAACAAAGGAATTAGCTGTTTAGCCAACTCCACTAACGCAGGGTTGAGTAATTAATTAGCTACCTACACCTTTGTGCATACTGACTGAGAGGAAACCACCTCTGAACAGCAGCTGGCATCCTGATCAGCCTCCTGCCCAGGAAGCAGGATAAATAGAAAGGCCAACCAGAGAATCATGGAGTAGTTTGGGTTGGAAGGGGCTTTTGAAGGCCATCTAGTCCAATGCCCCTGCAATGAGCCTGGACTTCTTCAACTAGATCAGGTTGCACAGAGCCCCGTCCAGCCTGACCTTGAATGTTTCCAGGGATGGGGCATCTACCACCTCCCTGGGCAACCTGTGTCAGTGTTTTACCACCCTCATTGGGGAAAAATTTCTTCCTTCGATCGAGTCTAAATCTACCCTCTTTTAGTTTAAAACTATTATTCCTTGTCTGATTGCAACAGGCCCTGCTAAAAAGTCTGTCCCCATCTTTCTGATAAGCCCAACCATTACCCAGGGTGTTTGCTTTAGACCCCAATTAAGGTATTAATGAAGGCAGGTAAGCTGCAAACTCTATCAATGTATTACCCCAAGTTTGCTTTCAACTATCTTCTCACCTTCCTATATGCCAAGTTCAGAAAGCCAGCTTAAAACTTATGCTGCCAGTTGCAAAAATCTATTTCTATTAAAGGGAAAATCAAAGAGAGGTTACTATCTGAGCAGGAAGGTGTGCCGATAAAGTCCACTTGAATTTCTAGATAGTGATCCACTGCCTGCTTTCCAGAAAAATCTGAATTCATTAGGTACTTCCCCAGTTAGTCTGAAAATTCCTTGCGTGCTTAAATGTAATCACTGAAGTTTGTAATGATTTGATGATACTGGTAGTCCCACGTTTGCAAATTGGTACAGCATTTTATGCTGCCAGCTATTCCCTGAATAGCCACTCCTGGGCTACCCCGGGCACGCCGTGAGCAGGGCAGCTAGCCCAAGCAGCCAGAGGTGGGCGATGCAGCCTGAAGGGAAAGCGCACAGGAGGATGTCTGGCTTTAGCCTATTTGGGCACGTAGCACTGGTGAAAGGGGGAGATCTAGGCTTTGCTTCTTGGACCAGCTTGAGGTTATTGTACAACAACAGTGTAATGTAAAACACACAGAAGTTGAGGGGAGCAACGACTATAACCTTCGCGGATACAGAAGTGCAGAGCTCTTCATAGTGATTTTAAGATTACTGACAATTAGCAGTCTTTTCCTGGGTTCCTTTTCATGGGTTCCTTAAAAGTCCATAGATCCCTCTGGTTTGAAAAACATCCTTATTAAAATGCATAAGGTGGTTGCTGGCACACTACCACCCACTGCTGAAAAGGGCTGGGCAGACTGGAAGCCAAATGCGTTTCTCTAACATTTGCTATTGTTTCCCTCTATTTTCAGTGAAGGTGGTTGGCACTTAATCTGATTGAGTAAGTCTCTCAAGGTGCTGAAAAACCCCATGCAGGCAAAGGAGAGTAATGAGTATTTAAATGAGGCAGGCTGGATCCTGTAGATCTTCAGAAGTGCCTCTGTTGAATGCATAAGGGAAAATAACAAAATTATGGTAGGAAAGACTTGCACTACTCACTGTGGAACTAGGCATTTATGCTCCTTGTGAAGCAGCTGGTTATTTAAAATAGCAGACTGGATTCTGAATTGCATTAGGGAATTAACAGGTTCATCCATGACTCATTTAAAAGAACAAAACTTCAAAATTACAATAAAGGATAATTATTTTGAATTATCCCTTAAGGTAAGCAAGTATCAAAATGTAAAATTTCTGAATAGAAAGTGATTTACTGTGCTAAAAAAATAGTATTTGCAGCCGATCTGTCAGTCTCTTTTGGCAAATGAGATATCTAAGATTAAATCATTATACAGGAAAATCAAATCATTGTATCTGCTAACTGATGAAAATCATTCAAACACTGCATAAATTAATCATTACTTTAGCGCTGAAGGCGGCTTTTTTTTTTAATGCATCACAGGAACAGGGTTTTACTGATTAATTGTCAGAGGAGACAGAAAACATTTCCTGCCCGAGATGATCTGGAAAAACTGAAAGTCATTTTATCAAGACCTTTATATCAATGAGACAGGAAAAGGTATGCATGTGACAAACAAAAATATTTTTCTGGCCTAGGGAAGGAACTTGTTTAAAGGACAAGTTAGATGCTATAGTGCCTGGGGTTAAAAAGAAATTTCTCCTCTAAGGCTTGTAGTTGTATAACTTGCGTACTGAGAGGGAGCAACACAGTTTTGCAGGTCCTGCACTTTGGCCACAACAACCCCATGCAACGCTACAGGCTTGGGGAGGAGTGGCTGGAGAGCAGCCCGGCGGAAAAGGACCTGGGGGTGCTGGTTGACAGCCGGCTGAACATGAGCCGGCAGTGTGCCCAGGTGGCCAAGAAGGCCAACAGCGTCCTGGCCTGTATCAGCAATAGTGTGGCCAGCAGGAGTAGGGAAGTGATCGTGCCCCTGTACTCGGCACTGGAGAGGCCGCACCTCGAATCCTGTGTTCAGTGTTGGGCCCCTCACTACAAGAAGGACATTGAGGTGCTGGAGCGTGTCCAGAGAAGGGCAACGAAGCTGGTGAGGGGTCTGGAGCACAAGTCTTACTAGGAGCGGCTGAGGGAACTGGAGTTGTTCAGTCTGAAGAAGAGGAGGCTGAGGGGAGACCTTATCGCTCTCTACAACTACCTGAAAGGGGGTTGTGGTGAGGTGGGTGGTGGGTCTTTTGTCCCAAGTACCTAGCGATAGGACGAGAGGAAATGGCCTCAAGTTGTACCAGGGGAGGTTTAGATTGGATATTTGGAAAAACTTTAGTGAGAGAGTGGTCAAACATTGGAACAGGCTGCCCAGGGAGGTTGTGGAGTCGCCATCACTGGAAGTGTTCCAAAGACATGTAGATGTGGCACTTCAGGACATGGTTTATTGGACATGGTGGTGTTGGGTTGATGGTTGGACTTGATGATCTTAAAGGTCTTTTCCAACCTTAATGATTCTGTGATTCTGTTTTCATAAAGCATTTAGAAGTGATTGTTGCAAGATGTTGAACGAGGTGAACGGCTGAGCTGATGCACTGTGGCAGTGGTTGTCAATCTTTGAGTTGTGAATGAGTGTCAGGCAGCTTCAGCCACAGTCTCACCTCCAAAATGCTGAACAGGAGGGAGGTCTGGCTACTGAAAGGTTATGTGTACATTTGTGTGAAGAGGGAGAGGAGGATGAAGAGGAGGTGTTTTGGTAGGTAATCAGTGGAAAACTGATGATACTAATGATAAAAAACACTAATGATAAAAAAATCAGCTGATTTTATCAGCTGCCCTGGTTCTGCCCAGTTACCTGGATAGTTCGCCATTACTGATGGCCTCATTTACTTCAGGCATCCTAAGACAGACCCAGCTGAGAAGGGAGCAGAACAGTGCAGTGGTCCTGCAAGTCTGCGGGGGAGGCCAGGCCAGGCCGGACCATGTGCCGGTATGAGAAGGGGAATCGGTGCAAGGAAGAGAACGCAAAGCGCCCATTAAGTCTGACCTCGCTGGCAGCGCGGACCAGGTGGGTGGATGAGTCAGACTGACAGGGAGCTTCGTGTAAACTGAACGTAGCAGCTTTCCATCTGCTGGTAGTGCTTTCACATTCACAAATTTTCTAGATACCTTCTGTAAGACGATGCACTCAGGAGTCTGTGCTATACAATGAATTCTATAAGCACACAAAAAAAGCTATCAGTTTATTTATGAGTATTTCTGTTCCTGCTGTCCCCTTAATTTAAGGCTTTGTGCGTATTTTGGTGCTTTGGGCAGAGTTGTTTGGTTTCCCTCCGCAGTCAGTTCCTTCAGTTGCTCTCCAGGCTCTCCGAGGGCACAGCATAGCAAACCAGCCTGCTCCGAGTTCTGCTCTGCCACGCACAGACGGAGCTAGCTGATTTCAAGGTAACGCCAAAAATCTCTCCCGAGAGCAGCCTGTGCA
>NW_010512564.1:0-7276 GCF_000687285.1 Phaethon lepturus | reverse complement strand
AGGTGATGACCTGACCAAAACCTCCATTCCCTGTCCCCTTGCGCTGGTCAGGAGGAGGAGGTAGAAAATCAGGAGTGAAGTTGAGCCCAGGAAGAAGGAAGGGGTGGGGGAAGGTGTTTTAAGATTTGGTTTCATTTCTCATTATCCTATTCTGATTTGATTTGCAGTAAATCAAATTAATTTCCCCAAGTCAAGTCTGTTTTGCCCGTGATGGTAATTGCTGACTGATCTCTCCCTGTCCTTATCTTGACCCATGAGCTTTTCATTATATTTTCTCAGCCCTGTCCAGCTGAGGAGGGGGAATGACAGAGCGGTTTTGGTGGGCACCATGAGTCTAGCCAAAGTCACCCCACCACAGTACAACAGCATATAGAGAGCCAGACCAAGGAGTAGTGAGCTTCCTGCAACTATTTCTGGGCACAATCTTTTTTTGGCTTCTTTTACATCTTTTCCATGTACATGAGTAATGGGGGGATGGGTCCTGCACCTGTAGCTGTAGAGGTTGTTTTCTAAGTTGGTGGGTGAGTTTTCTGAGTTTGTATCTCTGTTTTTTCATGCTGTAAAGCCATCTGGCAACACTTTTTTAATCTAAATTTTATCTAAATCATTTAGCAATTATAACCTGTGTCAAGTTCTTTTTGTTTTATTTTCATGTTATTCTTCTATTTTTGAAAGACATCATTTAATTTCCTCTACATCATTCTTGATTTTGGAACCTTAGGCTGATACATACCTTCAAAGTATGCTTACACTGCCACTGAGTGACATAATCAAGCACTTCATAATTATTTTCTCTTAACATGCTTGCAGGCTTCACTATCCTTTTCTCATCCATTTAGTTGATGATTCTGAGCACAAGTAAGAATGAAGTGGTATAAAATATTTCCAGTAATTCTGACTAAAAAGAACAACACTTCAGTTATTCTGGTCTGAATGGCGAAAGTATAATTTTCTTCACATTTGTATGTGAAGAACTTCATATGGAGCAAAACAACATACCCAGGCAGCAGGAGATGAGGCATCACTAAGAATACAAGAAATAATTTCATCACAAGAAGCATAGATCATCAGATCTATCTTCTATCCCTATCAAAGAACATCACTCCTTTACACATTATAATTCACACAGGGTAACTTATACATTCATCTTTATCAAAATAGGTCACGAATAAGAAGAGCACGGGCCTATGTTTTTAATCCTGAATACTTACTAATCTTTAAAAAACGTCTTTCAGCATGCACTCTAAAAGTGCATTGGACATGTTAAATTGGCCAACAAAATAAGGTGACGGTGATCACTTTATTCAGTAATCCAGCTGACAGAATTGTTTCTGCCTTTCTTTAGTATTCTCCTGAAAACTAGATCCATTAATGTGGGGACCATTAACTGTTGTTCCATTTTTCTCAGTGGTTGGTAGTTATATGGCCATTTCTATTAATTCTTAACAGGTGGAGGCTGCCTGTATAAAGAAGGTTGCTAGTCAGCAGGATGCTGGGCTGCAGTCTTAGGAAACGCAACGACTCAGTGTGTGAACTTGGCAGGCTACTTGATTGCCACCCACTTGGTATCAATCAGTCCTGCTGGAAAATTGAATGAACAACAGAGTCTCAGTGAAAATCATATTCTGTAAGCATTGAATTTCCATGGAAATTTCCATTACAGGATATTTAGGAAGTAGGAAAAAAAATTGTAATTTCAATTTTGCTGATAGTCACTGTGCTTACACTCAGTATACATATAAAAATCTAAATATGTGTGTGTGTATATATATAATGGCTCCTCTAAGAAGAGGGGAATCTAGTTGTGAGACTTGGGTTTGCCTATGCAAGCATCTAATTTTACATTAAAGGAGTGGATTAGTAGTCCAAAAGAAGTGATGCTGAGCCCTCTAATCCCACATAACCTGTGGCTCAAGAATATTATCTGGCTTGATGTAGTCTGGATCAAACATAGTCATGAAGCATACAGCCTGCAGCTGTTTGAAGGGCCAATCTTTGCTTCCTACATCTATGTGCGTTAGTGGTTGCAGTACATGCAATGCATCCAGGAGGGGAGCTTCCCCTTTAGTTTCCTCCAGAAGAAATCCAGTCACCACTGACCAGAACTGCTTTGCAAGTTCTGAGATGTGGCAAATGAGGACACTTGGGGCTTCTCTTCAAGCCCACACTGTTGTTCCAACCCAAAACCCTAATGGAGACTAAGCCATAGGCTCTGAATATGAGGGAGACCATGGGAAGTATCCATCTTAGGTTTGAAAAGAAGAGAGAGATATTTATTGGGTTATTACTCAGTGTGACAATACTCGATTTAGATTTCATGTAACTCTGTAAATCTTGAAAGTCTGAGGGACACCATAGTCAAGACACATACTACCACTAACAATGAGTAGAGGTAAAAGGAAAAAATTAATCTCATCACCAAGGAAAATTTCCCAGACTGTAATATTTTTGCTAAAACACTTTCTAGTTTTCTCGCGTACAGCCAGCTAGAGATGAAGAATGCCGGGCTCCATGAGTGGGGAGAGGAGGCTGGTAAAAAAACATGTTTCACAGTTAACTCCTACAGACACTTTTTTTCATGTGGTCCCAGGGAAGCAGATCCATGGACCCTACCACCTCTCCTCTGGCCCTCCTTCCTTCCTTCTACCACTTCACAGCAAACACACGAAAGAGCCTCGAGCTGTCATTCTGCTGGGACAGACACGGAGACCTTCAATTACCGACATATCTATTCCTCACCATGGCTGAAAACATGACAGATAATATAAGCCTATTCCTTTTGAAATGAGACTTAAAGGCTTGTTAAAAGGAATCAACTATTTCCTGCTTTTTGAGATGTTAATTTTAAGAGTTATTTATTAATATTTACCATTGTTTAAAGTCTTCACATAAGACTGCCAGGACAGTCATTAGAAACCAACAATATAATATAATCTTAATGAAAATAGAGTTGTTAAAGAAAAAGGAGATTGGAATAGCAATTTCAGGGGCAGATTTATTCATGTATTTCCAGAGCAGGACTGCGTACCTTTTTTTTTTCCCGAGTCTACTATGCCTAAGGAAAAATGCATATATTTGCATCATAAATCACTACTCAGTGAAGTCAGACACTATAACATTTTCAAGTGGTCCATATTAGTTTTTCCTCCTGGATGGAGGATCAGTGACTCAAACTGCAGTGATTTGCTCCTGCCATAAGGGCAATACTTTAGCATTGACAGCACCTACATCTGTGTTAGTACTGGCAGAATAGTCCTCTCTGCTCTCCATCCCAGTATATGCAGGTTTTGTGTCTGAAGTATAGAGACAGGTGGTCTTTCCTTTATGTACATGGTCTTGTTATTTAACTGCTTTGTCTTTCTATAACCTTGAGAGCATGTCAGATTCTCACTAATTTCTATAAAGTTATTGTATTTTAGGAAAAGTCTATTTAGTGTTTATCCATTTGTCAGAATCATCACAGTGTGTATATACTCAATGAGAAATACCAAAAGACCTCATTTTAAAAAGCATTTTAAATCTCCCGTTTACTGCTGGTGGTTATATATGAAACAGAAGTAAAAAATATTATCTGTATTAAAAGTGACAGGACACTTGCAGCTGGTCCCCCAGTAATAATCTAGAATGTAGAATTATGAAACAGTATCTCATTTTTAAAAATGCCTCAAACTAGTGTGAAGGAACAGTCTTATAACGGTTAGTGCAAACCCCAAAAATATTTAGTAGACAGTTTTTATCTTTTCAGTTCTTATCCTAAAATACAATAACATTTACTAATTTGTAATAAAAGAAATGTTGACAATTTTTAGATAAACCAGCAAGTGAAAATATTACAGGCTGATACGCTGTAATCTTTGTATCAACTCAAAATGAAAGTGTGAAATAAGGAATATGTGCTGTGAAACAATACTGATCATAAGTACATATGGAAATCTGTTTCTGAAAAATTTTAGCCTTTTTATACTTGAAAATACAGAAAGTATGAGTAGTTCTTCATTGTGTACAAAATGAGCTAACTACAAAAGATTCAGATTACATGACTGACACTCTTTACACACTGGAAAAAAATGTCAAAAATATCTAAATGACTTACACGAATGTCACTGGTAATTAACCTTCTTCATTTCTTGCATGCTTTTGATATTACTTAAGGATTCAGGCTAGAATTTTTATAAGCTCGGAACTCACTCCTGGAGCTAGATTCTCAGAAGAGGTTAGCATTCACTTCCCACTGAAATGTTAGAATAAACGGTCGTATCTCAAGAGTTCAAGCGGACAGCAAGTCAAACTCTGCCAGAGCTTTCAAAGGTTATTTGAAACAAACATTTCTCAACCATTTTAATTAAAATAAAGCAAGGAAAAAAAAAATTTTGTTGAGAAGGTCAAGATTAAAGATAATCTTGGAAAGTCCTCAAATCTAAATGAGCGCTTGCTTCATTTGTCAATATAGATAATGATGTTGAATTTGGGGGCAAAAGCAGGATAACAGGAATGGAAATTATCTCAACTTCTGCAGAAGAAAAACCCCAAGACATTAGTGAATTTTGATCAAAGATAGTTATCTTCCAAAGCTTTAGAAGAGCTGCCATATCAACTTGAAGGTTCATCAGCAAGGTTTTTCTAACACTATGTTGTTGACCTTGTTTAACAAATGTTTACCATGTTTAATAAAAAGCCCGGGACACTGATAGTTTACTTCCCCTGATTTGTTTTGTGGCACTTAAAGAATGATGACTTTTTGCCTTTTACTGCAGATCTTAACTTTCTTATAAGGAATCATTCTGTGGATGATTGGCACAGCTGGCATGGTGGCACATGGAGCAGCTGTTGTGCAAGTCCTTCTGAAATAAACATCTCATACACTGTTGCCCAAAATTTCAGGTACGGGTACCCACGTAGCCCAGTGTTCCACATCCGCTGGCTGGAGAGCAATGTCTCAGCTGTCTGGAGAGTACTAAAATCAATACCCATATTTAAGAAGACAGACAAATGTGATCTGGGTCACTGCAGGCCAAAAAGCTGGAGGACATTAAGGAGATACATTAAGCGGAGGATGCAGTAGAGAAGTCTTGAAAGGGAGTATGCAGATTTTTTGCAGACTTTGCTGTGGATTAGATCTTAGTCTTATAATTTTTAATGTTTCTATGAATGAAACTGACACATCTTGTGCTGGCAAATTTGCTGGTGACGTAAAATAAAGAGGCACAGTTGATGTGGTGAGGGATCTTTACCACTTACAGCAGGAGCCTGAGGACAAGGATCACAGGGAATGGACCAGGTACGATACTCAGACCTGTATTAATCACCTTTAATTCAGGGACCTCACTTGAGCTACTTAAGAAGTGGATTGGTCCAGAAGCCAATAAAAAGAGACAGAAAGAGGGCAATTCTGTTCTGAACCCTCACTGGAAGTCCTTACATCTCTTCATGGTCTACACAAGGAGCACACAGCCCTGAGAAAACTAGTTGACTGGGATGAATCCAGCATTTGGAGACAATTAAGAGGAACTTGCGCTGCAAGTTAGAAGATCATGAATGGAAATGATCATGAGGGGAGGTAAGAATCAGCTATCAGTATGAAACAACAAAATACGATACTAGGTAGTATCAGCTGCACAGGTTTTGAAGCATCAGTGCTTTTGTAGAAGGTGCTCATGACATCTTGTCCTTGGCATGACATGTAACGCTTGTCACCAATGCTTAAGAAGAGTGAATTCTGACTTGGAAAAGGTGCAGAATAGCACCACTGGGATAAGACAGAGTGTGAAAGGCTTTGCTTGTTTGGCCTGGCAAAATGCAGGCTAAGAAAATACACGACTGCTTATAAATATATGCTGGGTTAAATGCTAAGAGCAAATAAAACTGTTTATGCTAAAAAATAATAAACTGGACACAAATATCCTCAACAACACTGAAGCTACAGAAACAAATCTATCCACAGACCTGTCTGGAACAACTTTCCAGAAAGTGTAAGAGGAACAAAACATTTTCACATGTTTAGAATTGAATTAAATAAGTTTATGAAGAGCATTTGTGTGTCCTGTTTGCCTGCAAGGGCAGAGAACTGGCTGCAGTGACTAAAGAGATCTTATCTGCAGTGCTAAGCTCTTCTGACCATCGTCAGTGAACACAGGAATGAGAGTTGCTGGTTGCTGAAACATTGAGAAAATCTATTCCAGCTGGGTTGCTGAGCTGATTAAAAAAAGCAGTCTGTAATTTAAAAATAAAAGCCTGTATGTATTTGGATATTGAATAAAGATCAGACAAAAAAAGACAATAAAAACTATAAAACCTCCTGTGTATGAAGCTCTTGATTTCTGGCTGGATTTCCATTTCTGAGGGCTGTCTCTCATTTATACTTGGGAATAGAAGCAGTTTATCATGCCATTGCAGTAATCTCACTATCAGATGGCCAGCCTGTGATCTGCTTTTGCAGAAGTACATACCAGGAGGAAACCTCAGATACTTCAGTCTCCGGGAAATTAATTGTATAACCTGTGGGCTACGAACAATCTCCATCGCTATGGCTGGCCCCTCTCTACTTTCCCTAACTTCTGCCCCAAAACAGAGCCCTGTGTTTCTGGTGGGTTGACTCTGATGCCTGGTGCCCACCAAAGCCGCTCTATCACTTCCCCTCCTCAGCTGGACAGGGCAGATAAAAATGTAATGAAAGGCTCGTGGGTCGAGACTAGGACATGGAGAGATCACTCACCGATTACTGTCATTGGCAAAACAGACTCAACTTGGGGAAATCAATTTAATTTATTGCCAATCAAAATTGGAGTAGGATAATGAGAAATAAATCCAAATCTTAAAAGACCATCCCCCCACCCCTCCCTTTTCCCAGGCTCAACTTCACTCCCGGTTTCCTACTTCCTACCCCCCAGCAGCATAGGGGGATGGGCAATACAGGTTTTGGTCAGTTCATCACACATTGTCTCTGCCACTCCTTCCTCCTTGCTCTCTTCCCCTGCTCCAGTGTCGAGGCCCTCCACAAAATTCTCCAATATGAGTCCTTCCCACGGGCTGCAGTTCTTCATAAACTGCTCCAGCCTGGGTCCCTCCACGCAGTGCCATCCTTCAGGAACAAACTTCTCCAGTGAGTGTCCCCAGTGGGGTCACAAGTCCTGCCAGCAAACCTGCTCCAGCATGAGCTCCTCTTTCCAAGGGTCCACAAGCCCTTCCAGGAGCCTGCTTCAGCAAGGGGTCCCCATGAGATCACAGAATCATAGAATCAGAGAAAGTAAGGGATCTTTAAAGGTCATCTAGTCCAACC
>NW_010512563.1:78225-90436 GCF_000687285.1 Phaethon lepturus | reverse complement strand
GTTTCTGTGATTCTGTGATTCTGTGAATGTTATACAGTTATACTACAGTTAAAATAGTTAAAACAAGAGTGTGGCAAATAAAAACTCACCTATTAATTACCATTACAGGACATTCAAAATAATTTCATTTTGGGGCTGATTTTCTAAACTTTGACTTGGGCTATACCCTTGGGAATTTGGGGCAAATTCTTCCAGTGTTACAGAAAAATGTTCTGAGAAATTTAGAATATATGCAAGAACTTGGGGAAACAAATAAAAATGAGAATGCAAAATTAGATCACTATGTCATGGATTGTCAGATTGCCCAGCCTCAACCTCCAATACAGCTGAAATTGTCAGGAACAGAACTGGGTGCTCTGGAGTGCTTTACAGGGGTGCAGCAATATCCATTTCCATTTTCAGCTTGGTGAATGACTGCTCCAGTGGTAACAAGTCTTCAAATTTCCCCATGTATGTGGACCCAAGTTCAGGAAACTCTCTTGCCACTCTGTAGTGGCAAGAAGCATACCTATCCAATATTTTATTTAGATACTCCTTCATTGTTGAAAGAAAATAAACTAATAGTCATAGTTTTATCATCCATAGATTCTTTTTCAATATAAGTCCAAGGTTACTTTCTATATATTTATTCTACATTTATTTCTATAAGCATTCTATATGGTTTTCATTGCTTGTGCAGGCAGACATGAATTGACTTGCGGTAGCACTTTAGCGACTAACATGGACAGTGAGAAAGATGTGGGTCCCTATGTTTTCAAGACATCAAATTAACACAGATTGGACAACTATTTTCTTCATTCTATATGTTAGAAATAAACTGTTGGGGCAAATATAATTTGTCAGGAAGAGAAGGAGGGTTGGGAATCATCCTAACATTGTTTGTATCAGTGTTCATTGCATCTCCTCATCTCTTTCAAATGTTTGCCAATTATTGAATAGTTACCATTAAATTTTCCCCATGGTTGAATAAAGACTTCCACGACACTGCTAAAAACATGCAAAGGACACAAACCATAAATTTTATGTTATTTAACAAGAATCGGCATCTTTTTTTGCCAGACAAACTGAAATATTTCACAGGAAAAGAAATGCTTCCTGTCTAGAAAAAAATAAGGGCCAGATAAACAGGCAAAAAATTGGGTGTCAGCTGAATGAGGCAGTACATATGTGGTTTTGGCCTATTGCAAATGCAAGGAAATGTTACTTTACTCTTCCTCTATTACTGTGGGTTGAGCTCTCTCTGTGTTGCAGTCATTGGAGGTATTGCAGATGTGAAGTGATGATTATCGTGGCTCAGCTGATGAGTGGTGATTTGTTAAGCCAAAACAGCCTGATGGCTCAGCTGAGCTCAGTAGGCAGAATAATGTACAGCCTTTGTTTAGTCTCTGGAACCTGAAAACATTTAAGCTCATATATTTTTTAATTACCTTAAAAATTACCTTTAAAAAATCACAAAATTAGTGGAGAGAGGGTGTTCAGATTTCTAGGCTAGCTTTTCAAATCCCTCTTGCATAGGACTCATATCAAAAGGAGGAAACGAGCATTTTGTAGGATGTCCCATTGCCCCCTTCCTTCTCTTCCTCTTTCCCAGTAGGACTACGTGATCCCATTGCCCCCAAGCGAGCAGTGAGCTTATTTAATTTAATTAAAAGTATACACTCCATACTGCTCTTTGATTCTATCAAGGGTAAAACAACAGCATAATGGTTTGCCAACAGTGCAAGCAGCACCATGACACGAGGCACCTCTCAGCAGTCCTTCCCAGGGTAATTATGCCAGCTTCTGCGTATTTCTGAACTGCGGGCAGTAACACGGTGTGCCCCTCTCCTCTCCCTCCTTGCTCTTCCCCCCCTCCCGCTGCCTCTCCCTTTTGTTGAAATGCCACCTAGAGAACAAATTGCCTCCTTTGTCTGAAGCCTGCTTGTTCACAGTGGGGCTCTTGATCTGAACAAACCCAAAGATGTCAGGCTGTATAAACACTCGGGGAAAGATATGGTTCATAAAGGTTCCCGCTCTGGAAAATTATACGCTACTTTCAAAATGCTTTGCCACATTTTAAAGTGTAATTATACCCTTCCCCTTAATGACTGACGTGGCATATGTTTACACATGCTTTAGCTGACTTATGAGAGTACACAGAAGCACATTGTACATTTGGTAGCAGCAGTTAAAAGATGACGGGAACAGCATCTGAATCTGTCTGTTAACATTGCCCAAGTATTTCTGAACACAAAGTGCACCTAACGCCAGTGCTGGTCCCCTCCTCTGCCCTTCCTCTATATAATAAATTACGTTGTCCCTTCTTCCTCTAGTCTGCAATCTATGTCAGCTCAGCCCTTCCAATCCTGTTTCAGGATTTTTTTTGTTTGTTTTTTTTTTTTTTTTGTTTTATTTGTAATTTTTCTTCAATATTTTATGAATGCTCACTTGGTTGTAGGGGGTGGTGGTGGTGGCAGAAAACTTAATAGACATGTTGTGCATGTATTATAGGGCTGAGTTTCAGCCTGGAGTAAATTTTAATAGTTTAACTTTAAAGAACTGGATGGAACAGGGGTTTAATAACAATATTATGGAGCCTTTCAACCACAGACCAGAGGCTGAATATGTGTCCAAGGGTGTGGTGGCTGAAAATTATTACGTTTTAGTGGCTGCTACACGGGGTTAATGAAATGACAAGGTGGCCCCAGCCTGACTGTGAGCAACCAAACATTGTTGTTGCAGTCATCCCTACCTCCTTGGCGGGTTCAGGGGGAAATTCAAGACCTGAATGTGGGTGGAAAGGATTTGTCCTCTTTGATCTTTCAAAGGATGCTCCTTTGTGGACTGCTGAGGAGCTGCTGTTGCTCAGTCCAGGGAGAGAACAAAAGCAAGCTTTTGGCACTCTGGGGAGGACCACAGGCACAGGCACAATGAATGCGGAGTGTTGCCTAAGCAATGCCTGCCAGAAAGCTTTTAAGATGCAAACATAAATGGAACAGGACACTTGTTTCATACTTTGTGAAAAAGACACTAAACAAATATAGGATCATATGGTCTCTCACTGTCTGGACCTCCAGGGTGAGGAGATCTACTGACAAAGGGAGTTCAATCTCCCGAGGGAGAAATTGCCTTGCTTCACTTAGCAGCCCGTTCCTCTTGCATTTCTGAAGAATGCACTAGAGAAAGTAGAAAAAAATAAAAGTTCTTCTGAAAAGTTTTGGTCTTGCTAAAGCAACAACACAGACAAAAAATATTGTACAGAAATATTCCTGATCATCTCTGCTGCTAACACACACATTCCCTAGACCATCCTCCTCAGCTAACATTCTCCCAACAGAAGCATTTTTGTGTCTTATTAACAATTCCCACACATGGGCAACTGCTTAGAACTAAAGGTGCAAATAATTACCTCAACCAACAAAGTTGACAGTGCACATTTAAGACGGGACGTTAGTCTAGCCAGCAGAATCAATGCATTTTCCCACTTGTGCATCGCTGTTACATGGTGTTCCTCTTCTCAAGGTTGGTTAAAAAATTGGTTTTGGTATTTTCTATATTCAAACCACAGACTCTGGTATTTCTTTATAATGTCCACTTGTCCATCCTACGGAAGCTCAAAAACCTCAGTTTCCTAGTCATAATAATTCAAATCCACAGTGCCTTTTGTAAATTTCCTCAAAGACAAAGATCTAATGAGAGATAAACTTGCATAAATTTCTTCAGGACATAAACATTGTTCAGCAAAGTTTGAGGAGACAGCCATGTGGTGATCCCATGTGGTGATCTTCATCAGTGTATCTTTCAGGCAACATACAAACCAGGAATGCAAAAGATAAGTTGGTGTCTGAGGAAAAGGGGTTAGATTCAGAGTTGGTGTGGGGTTGTATAGCTCAGCTGAATTCAGTAAGAAGTAATACCTTATTCAAGGTAAATGATTAAAGCAAAATAATATATCATTTATACTAGCTTTTGTGTAAGCAATATGACATCAGTGAAGTCTGAGATGCCTTTGAGAACAGACAACCAGTAAGCTTGGCTGGGACTAAGAGTGATTATTTGCTTGGACAAGCCAGTCAATCAGTGGAATGGATTTAACTCACTTCTAAGGCAGAACTGGGAAATTTTGCATTCTCAGTGGTCAGTGGCCATGAACTGTTCCAGAACAGCTTTTTGGGGTCAATCTTATTTAGTGCCATGCAAAAGCCAAACAAAATCAATGCTTCCCACTAACAACATCCCACTGCTCAGAGAGCAGCGATTCCCTAAGGTATGTTAATTTATTTACTGCTTTTACTGACATTACTGGAGTTAAAGTAGTATGTACTTGAATATCTCTGATCAGCTTATATGTAATTAAAAATGTCCCTGAGAAAATACCTTTTCCTTTCAAAACCAGTGTACATCTGAAGTGTTACACTGGCAAAAAATCACAAATAGGGTCAAGTTTATTTAGAAAGAACCAGAACTTATTTTATTACAGCATTTACCTCTACCCATCTTTACATAAGAAGGCGACTTTTAAGAAAGATACTTTGTTGTAAGAATTCTTCAACTCTGAATAAGAATTTGGATTATCTTACACTTTTTATATGCTCGGCATTGTATCTTTTAAAGCACTTTAAAACACACTGCATTAGAAATAATAGTTCCATGGACATGTAGATAACTGGGATAAGGATAATTCATACAGAGCATGGAACAACAGAACTTATTTAATAAAATGAGTGTGGGTAGACAGTATTTAGGGTTTTCTCCTGTGCATGTTCAAAATGCTGCATAAATTCAGCTTGTGTATGAGGTAGTAGCCTGATCTAACACCTTGCATCCTTCTAGCAATGCAGCAGTACAAAGAGAAGTCTCAGGTATTCACCATGCAGTATTCACCTATTCTGTTGGTATCCAGAGAGCTCTGAAGGTTCTTCATGTCTAAGAAGAATTGTATGTTTTGTATTATCATGGACCAAATTTACCAAACTCCAATCACTTAATAGTATGGATTTGTTTTTTGCCCAGGTATTTAGTATGTAACCAATATGTGACATAAGCCTTAAAAATCCCGAGGAATTTAATTGCAGATGAAGCTCTTTGCCTTGGCATCTTAGCTGTTTTTGTGTGCTAAAAGAACACACTGGCTACAGTGCAGATAAGGGGGTACAGCCCATTCTCACACTTTCAGTACAAAGCCAAAAGTGCAGAACCACTTGACATGTAGTGCTGAGTCAATGCAAACCCTTTCTCTTCCTTCAAACTTAATTGAAATACTTTTGAAGGGGTAATTTTCTCCTGATAGGCTTCAGGGTAACTTCAGTATGATTTGTCTTCCCCCAGCTAATGTATAAAGCTGGAATAAGCACTCTATGTGTGCTTTTGCTAAAGCCACATAAATATGAGCATGGGTTCACATCTAGTGCAGAGTGACTGGCAGCACGCAGGTCCAGCATTAATGACCATGGAAAAAGAGCCTCAGCTTACCTCATCTTAACATAGTTTCCATGAGATACTTGCACATTGCCTCTAGAAGGGAACATAAGCATGCTAAAATCAATAATGAACACTGCACAACACAATTAGATTTAATGTATTCTTTGATACTTCAGTTTAAAGAACAAAGCCAAGACTTTTAAATAAGATTCCCCTGAAGGACTAATATGATGGTTTTCTCTGTGAGGTCGATGTTCAGAGATTTTGGAGGTCTTTTCCATCAGAAATTCTTGGAATTTTCCTGTAATCAAGAAGGCATTGGAAACACCCTATCATCACACTCTATCATGTCATGTATAAGATGGTTCTTCATATCCAAATTCCCTTAGTTTTGAAAATTTACCTTCTTCCACATCCATTTTGAAGCCTGAGTTTACACATCAAGCAGTTCTATCTGGAGCATCTGATGAAGAGTTGTTTTCTTCTCCTGTGCCTACCAGCCTTTTCCACAGTCTTCTCCTTTTTCAATACTAAGAGTTGGTGCAGGGAGAAGTGAGATGGAGGAACAGAGGTTTGGCTGTATACCTCTACCTTTTTTATCAACACATACATTGCATGTGTTCAAGGAGAAATCTGCCCAGGCCTTAATCAGCCTACAGTACTCTCTGCTGGTATCTTTAGCAATCCTTAATTGCTTCCAGTGAAGAGTCATCCTTCATTTGGCATCTCAAAGACCACAAACAGATAGAACAATGTAAAAGGAAGATTTATCCTATAACAACACTTTAATCGTTACAATAAACTGTGAAAATGTCACATACACGAGTATGCCTCTGTTTGTTTGGGCTTTGTTTTTTAATGTGATGATGTGCCTCTATGAACACTTACGCAAGCCTCAAATATCTGTCTATATATGTATATATTCATAATTCACATTCAGGCATCTAAAAATACGTCTGACACTCTCAGGTCATGAATACTACATCAGTGTGAGTTAAAGTGACTTAGCATCTCTGAAATCCAGGTTACTCACTGGGTTGCTTAAATATTGATTTAGATGCTTCACTTCAGACGCTCAAGTCTGACAACTTTGTCCTTAACTGGTACTTCCTTCTCTATACATCCAGTGCTAAAGATGTCAGCAAGAATAATCTTTCACTTGATTTTTCTCCCACTTAACTTTTTCCTCAACTAGTTCCCCATGTTTTCCTGATGTCTTATTTCCTTCCCACTCTCACTTATCAGTTTCCACGCTGAAGCATATTGTTGAACATATCGAAAGAAGATTATCTCTCATTTGAAGTATTTATGGTTCCCCAAACCAAATCCATTTTCTCTATGGCTTGTACTAGTGGTTAAGCCATATAGAAAAAAATCCAATTTACTGGACATTTTCCGGTCTTCATTCCTGTCTCTCTGGCTGCCTAGATTGGCTGTCAACTCTGACGGCCACATCAGGCTTTGTGCAATTAATCATCTCTAAGCAGTCTGCACTGTACTGGTGTAACCAACATCAAGTATCTTTAATTGTCTGTTTTTCTGGCATGTAACTTCATGCACAGATTGTCTCTGCTCTGCACTTAACGTCCTGCAGAGAAATTTCTCTTAACCTCAGACTGGCCACCTTGTACCTTCCCAACATTCAGGACTATAGATTTTTAAATTAACATTGGCATCCAGGATGGTGGGAGTAAATAGGATGAGACATCAGGTTTTCAGGTGAAGGAAAGCCTGCCTGCTCAAAACAGTGTGTGATACTTGGTACAGAGAGAACTTCTGTCCTGTCCTTTCTGTCCTACCACAGCCTGCTACAATCCCACTGATAATCCCTGAGTGAACTCACAACAAGGTGCCAGTCTTCTCCTTTGTTGTCCATGCCAGATGGTATCACACAGGGTACAGATTTAGCCTAATTTGCATAACTACACTGTCTTCATTTCAAAAGTGTTAGGGGAATAGATCTCGGCAGTGGTTAGAAGAGTGGCATCCAAACAGAAAAGAGGCTACCTTGGCACTGAAGCACCATGCAGAGGGGATGGAGAGATGCCAGGGAGCAGTGGATGTTGGGTGGTGAGGAAAGAAAAATGAAAAGCAGGTGTTTGCTTCTGGACTGTTTCCCTGTAGAGCAGTTACAAAGATACCTTGACCACCTATGCTCTCTAGATGCTAATATAGCAAAGGGAATGTAGGTGAACCCTAAGTTTCCTACACTGAATTGAAAACAAAGTTCTGAACTGACAACATTTAGCCTCTTTTAGTACAAAAGAATGAACATTTATTAATACAGCTGAAGAAAACCCTCAGAAACTAAAAGGAAGAATTCAGCTGTGGGTATTCGGATCCACCTTCTAGTTTTGCTTTGATAATATTTTACTGAAATGAATGAGCAACAAATTTAATTGTCTTGCTCTTAGGGAATAGATCTGTAATGCAGAAACAAAAGAAAGGGCTGACATTAGAAAAAATTCTTAATAAATCTTACCTTTATAGTATAAACATAACAGACATTTGACACTGTGAGAGTGAGATTATGTGGGGCTCTCATTTTTGGGATATTATTTATCATATATTCACAATACATAATTTTCACAAATGACCTAGGGTATAATAGACAGTCTTCTGAGACTGAGCTTCCTAAGTGACACTGTCTACTCTAAAATGACTCTGCACATTTCCTTTCTTTGCTCTTTTCTTAATACTTAAATAGGAATTCTTTTTGTAATAGGCACTTCAGCAAGAAATGTTTATGGTGTAAAATAGATAACAATTGAATTCTTGTGTGCATTTTGTTAGTGTCTACTTTAATCTGAGAGAAGGAATTTTGAACAGGTAGGAAACTATAATATCTGTGTGAATGTGTGAATTTATTTTGAATGATGCATTCAAATATTTAAAGATTATATACACATTATTTTAAAACCATTACAACATAGGTTATTAATATCACAGAAACAATTTGCAAAGAAAGAAAAAGGAAAAATCTGAAGACATTTTCCTGCTTTGAAAAACTATGATGTAAAGTAGAGGTTTTGTGTGAAAGTTTCAAGTGAAAATATGTTAATACATCTTTTAAACAATGTACTATTTTTGAAGAATGACAGTATGAATTTATTTATATTCATTTGTAATCTACTCAGTGCTTTTGGCTTTACAAGTTTAAAGGATTTTGCAGACAAAGATAGTAATTAATAGTACTGTGAGATGCTCTACCTTTGTGGCATGCCTGTATTTGATGATTAAAGTATGGGTCACCTAGTGTACAAAAAAGGAAAGCAGTATTATTCTTGGTTGTGGAGCTTCATAAATACTGACTACTTTTTCAAATCTTCTTAAATTCAGAACGTGAAAAAATTCATAACATACAAATGTTAGCCAGTTATTGAGACTGTTCTTTATTAAATCCCATTCTGTTTTTCGAAGAAACCGTAAAGTCAAAACATGAAACTGTAGGGCATTCTTCCATCAACATCTTCATCAGTTTATTACAGGGCGATTTTAAAAGGCATCAAGGTGAGTATGTAGCTTGCTCAGTCCCTTTTACTGAGGGCCTACTTCTGCACCTTCATGCATATGCTTGATAAGTTGTGCTAGTTCCTAATGACACAGTACATACTGTATGGGTCACCAGAAGCTGCATCTGTACATCTGAGGGAACATGAAAGTTGGCTTTTATATCTGCACTGTGCTTACCTGAATACTTCGCTTTGCCCAGTACCACAGCTGCTAATACCACGCTGGTTAACATTTTAATCTGGTGTAGGCTACATGCATGTGAAACAAATTAAGTGCATAAATTGTTCAAGGGTTGGAGGTGCAGGCGTGCCTAAAAGAAATGCGTCTCTAAGCATATGTCTGTATACAAATATGACTACTCTGTTTCAGAGCACTTGGACAAGCACAGAAAACCTTGCACAGAAGTGACAATAAACCAGCCTATAATTACTGTGCAGCCCTCTCACACGAGGTGTTAGGGCTGCATGCACATTGAAAAATGTGGGTCCTGTACTGAAGGGTTAAATGCTTTGTACAGAAACGAGTGAGAGAGAGAAGAGAGAGGGAAACAGGTGAAATAATGCTGCCAGGAGGGTAAGGTTCGTAGGGCACAGATTAGCCCTGTCACACTGACAGAGGAATAAGTGTCCCAAAAACACATCACTCAAAATCAAGCTTTCCATCATCACCGCCCAAGGTCAGAGAGGCCTTGGGCACAGCCCGCGCACAGCTGAGCTCGAGCACGGTCCGTCTTGGCACGGCCATGCACTGTAGGTAGCAAGCAAGACCACGAATGCTGCATTCGGATTTCAGGTCGGGGGTCAAGATGAAGGAGGGACCTTTGGCAGTAGACACCTTCTGTGACCTGCAATGCACTAGCATGTGCTGTGCTGTCCTCTGTCAGATGGGAATCCTGGAAACCTGTCTCCATCTCACACACACACCTCCCTGCCCACCTGTGACCTGTTGGGAATCCCACTACCCGCTCAGGGGGAATGGATTGGCAGTGGTTTAGGAAGCTGAGCAGCTTTCATTTTACATCTACAGGAAAGTATTGTTTTGTAGTCTTGCCATACACACATCAGTGCCCCACAGGGAGTAGTAAGGTCTAAGGACTGAAGTAATGGGCAAATTATCTTCACCTAAATTCAGGAGCTATAAATTAACAACCAGTAAGCTGTCAGCTCATACAACACCAGTAGTTAGTTGCTGTACATGACATAGGAAACAGAAATAAGTGTTTCCTCTAAAAGTCCTGGCCATAACATCACATTTCAAGGACAGTCTCACAGATGATTCTGTATCTTTGTAGCTATGTGTGTCAGTCCGTCTCTGTAGCCAGCATACATTAATCTCACCCTGTTAAATGTTTGAGCTCCAATTCTGTACAGGAAAGGGCAGCAGTTTCAAAGGCAGTCCATTATCAAACCCCCAGGTTACCCTCATCTCTTCACACTTAGTGTTTCAAGGCTTGTGAAAGTCTGCTACTTTATTTTATGAAAGTGTGACTCACTTCCGATTTGGTGTCACTCTTCATCCTCCTGTATCCTCTGCATACATTTAGCTTTAAGACTGCTTCTTCTCTTAATCCTGCATATTTCCGCTTCTGTTTTGCTACTGAAGCAAATTACTCCCTCTCCTTCTTGCCGTATATTGTGCTGTTCTTTTTACAATCCCCCATGTTGTAACCTGGGTCCTGCTGGTCACATCATGTCCCACAGCTGATATCAATGATTTTTTACAATGTCCGAGGCTTATCAGCCTTTATATCAAATATGTTGCTTTTCTCCTCTCTATCAATATAACCAAATATTCTCTCTCATCTCTGGCCTTCTCTATGCATCTGGACCTCCCCTCTTAGCCACTAGCATGTGCTGCCCTCAAGCACTCAAAGGTTTCTTTGAATATTACATTAATTTTCTCCGTGCTTTTAATTAGTATTTCCTTAATCTTCATCCTGTGCCATTATCTTTGTGACCTGCTGGTGAGTGCCACCACTCCATCCCAGTGCTGATCCCTGACTTCAGAAACTTCACTGAGCAGAGCCAGATGTTTAAACATCAGCTCTCAGCTGGTCTCAGTCATCATGTCAACACCAGCTCCCGGAATTACACCAGCTCCAGGGGCCTAGCTACTTCTGGAGCATCTGCTCTGTTGAAAAAAGACGTTGTTGATAAAGTTTATTTGTATCTAAAACCTAGCTCTTATGAGATGTACAGGTTCATTCAGAAATCCCATGTCAGGTCTTCAATCCCCTCTGGATGTAGAAGTACAGCATGGAAATTGAGCTCTTTCCCGTCACGGATTCAGTAGCAGTCGTACAGGAATCTGAAATGTGACCTTCATGCGTATGGGCAAGAAATAATTGACACATTCGCTGACAGGAACATATGGAAACCAACCCATTTGATGCATCTGGCACTGGTGTGTTTGTGGGTGGCCATTTACAAACACTGCAGTGTATTTATCTACAAAAAACCCTTCCAGGTTTTAGCTAAATCAGAAAAGATTGGAAAAGAGGGTTTTTTTGTTGCCACTAAACACATCTGTCTGCTCATCTATATACACTCATGCAGAAATTTCCAGTCACTCAAGTCTCTAGGGTGTTTGAAAATGTCTGAAGTCTCTTTAAAGAGCAGATTAGCATGTATCCTAAAAGTTAGACTGTAATACTATTTAACTGCTCTATTTTTCCATTATGGGCCTGTCGGCAGGAATATGTTGCCCTATAGTACATGACAAGTGAAAACGTTAGTAACATTGTTTTTCATAGACAGAAAAAATACCAAAGAAGCAATTTCTTAGCTAAAATGTCACCTGTTAGATGTATGGGGCTCACTATATTTTGTTGCCCTGGTAACGAATGGTGTAAAATGACTCCTTTGCACAGCTCCATCAGAATGATTGCATCCTGTTTTTTCCATCATTTTACAAGAGGCTGTTTTCATTCTCCCTTCCTGACCATATTAAGTGTAAAGAGATTGAATTACTGTGCTGTACCCTCTCCATCCGATGTGGATTTAAGAGTTGATATTGATGTACTGAGAACTGCGTTCTTCTTCAAGAAAAAAAAGCTACAAATTATAATGAATTTGACTTTTATGTATCGACCGCTCAAGTAGTGAAGTAGTGTTTCTGCACCCAGGGGATAGACATGGCATGATCAGCATTTTTCACTTGAACGAATCCAATTGATAAAGCAATATACTCAGTGTCACTTTGCTTGATCTCCAGGTTTAACAATAGTCATGCTAAAAGTAGATACATTACTCCATAAATTTTACTCATAAAAAATGTGCTAGCCATTGCTTTATACAGC
>NW_010512563.1:56545-78194 GCF_000687285.1 Phaethon lepturus | reverse complement strand
CTTTCCAACTTTTCACTGAGTAGGGTAGAAAAAGATGAACAGAAATATTGTGCCAAGAGCATGCAAGTGTGGGCAAGTGGCTGACAAGTATTGGAAATACTCATGTATTTACAGCTAGAAAACCAAATACAGCACCATTAGATGGGTGGTGATTAGCTCTTCTCTTCGCACATGTACACCTTGAGACCAAATGCCACCAAATTTTCACACTCAGGCTGCATTTCTGGACAGCTGCAGAACCAAACCAAGAGTCATTACATGAGCATAAGGGTACACAGGAACATTCTGGACATTTCTGAACATTATGGTAACCTTAGGCCAGTACCTAATTTTCTTGGTTATATAAACAATTATTGTATGAGTCGCTAGGATACAAATGCAATATTACCATACGTTTATTACTTAGAGAGAACATCATTCATCCATCTTACAGAGCATTAAAGGCACAAAGAAGATTACTAGCAATGTAACATTTATAATTAAGCACAAGTTGTGGAATATCATAATCAAAATATTAAAGACTAAAGTTTGTGTGTTAAGGATTTTTTTTCTGTAAGATAAACAACATCTTTAAAAAAACTCTGTTTAACTCTGTGCATGTAATTGAATTTCTTGCAGAGAATATATCTTCTCTGTAAGTAATATTTCATTTAGAATTACAATCCAGAAAAAGATGAAGGGAAAAAAGGTGAATGTTTAGTGAGTGTGTAAAAGTTGCCTGTGACATTAAAATAGTGGAAAATTCAGAAAATCTATTTTGAGCTAGTTTATTGTATTTATGGGGGCTCAGTCCTGCAGAGAAATTGCATAAAAGATATATTTTATATGCTCCCGTTGTTTCTTTCAGAATTTTCAAAATGCTGTTCCTAAGTCCTAGCAAGAAAGGAAAGGAATACAAGACTTGATATCAATGATTTCTTATTAAAGGTAGTTACAGAAAAGAAAGCTGTAGATATCTGACTTTGAAATTTACTGTCAGTCTTTTAACTCAAAACCTCAAAGATCTGCACCTTGGATTGTGTAATTAGAATCATAGGATCACAGAATATTTTGTGTTGGAAGGGGCCTTTGAAAGTCTTCTAGTCCACCCCACCCTGCAAAGTGCAGGGACATCTTCAACTAGATCAGCTTCCTCAGAGCCTCATCTAACCTGACCTTGAATGTTTGCAGGGATAGAGCATCATTTAAAAACATTAACCCTTGTAATTTACCTTCAAATTACCCTTGGAATTACCATCAAAAGTAACATGGCCAGCAGGTCGAGGGAGGGGATTCTGCCCCTTTATTCTGCTCTGGTGAGACCCCACCTGGAGTCCTGTGTCAGGCTCTGGAGCCCTCAGCACAGGAAAGATGTGGAGCTGTTGGAGAGGGTCCAGAGGAGGCCACCAAAATGATCAGAGGGCTGGAACACCTCTCCTGTGAGGACAGGCTGAGACAGTTGAGGCTGTTCAGCCTGGAGAAGGGAAGGCTCCAGGGAGACCTTATTGCAGCCTGCCAGTACTTAAAGGGGCCTTATGAGAAAGATGGGGACAGACTTGTTAGGAGGGCCTGTTGCAATAGGACAAAGGGTGATGGTTTTAAACTAAAAGAGGGAAGATTTCAACTGGATATAAGGAAGACATTTTTCACAATGAGGGTGATGGAACACTGGTACAGGGTGCCCAGAGAGGTGGTTGACAACCCATCCCTGGAAATATTCCAGGTCAGGTTGGATGAGGCTCTGAGGAAGCTGATCTAGTTGAAGATGTCCTTGCTCATTGCAGGGGGTTTGGACTAGATGACCTTCAATGTTCCCTTCCCTTCAAACTATTCTATAATTCTATGATTGATTCTATGATTGTATTCACACACAGATAGAACTTTATTTAGACACCAAATCTTACAGTGGAGTGAAAATAAATCACTCTGAGATGAACTGGAATTCACCAATACTCTATGAACGCTTTGGGAAGCAAGGATCTGGACCTGGATGGTTTCTCTATCCATGGTTTTCTTGCTGCAGTTGCTTGTGATGGTCTTGTCTGGTCACCCAGCAGCTGCAGCATGACTGGGCTGAAATGCCTCTGTAGAACAGTGATACATGAATGGTTGCATTGGGTTATTGCCTTTAAGAGTTTCCTAAATGACATGAGTTTTCCAACTATATACCCAGAGGGTTTGTAAATCTTCTTTTTACCCCTATAGTGCCTGTAAAACCAAAGTTAGAAAACCAAACTTCATTAATTTGTGATTTTTTCCACCTTCTGAAGTGCATGACCTTCTTTGTCACATTCTCCCACCACTTTTCATACCTAAGAACTGGATCATACACAGTATGTTTTTGCATACCTCAGTCATGTTTGACAAGGATAAAAATCTGTGCTCGAAGAAAGAATCTGTTTACAAAACTTACTTCTGTCCTCACAGGCCATGCTGCCTCTTTTCTCTTCCTCCAGTGGAAGCTGTGCAGCAGCCTCCACCTGGTGAAGTTAAATGGGTTATTGGAGTGGGGTTAGCAGTCAGACCCACATAGTGACGGTGGGCTCTGAACGTGTTGCTTGGCTGTGTGCTTGCTTGTTATCAGATCATTCTGCAAAGCCTTGGATGCCCAGGAAATCCCAGATGAAGGGCAGGTGACGATTCCCATTTGCTTAGCGAAGCTGAAATAGATAGAGATAGTGATAGCGATGGTAATAGTAATAGTAATAGTAATAGTCATAGTCATAGTCATAGTCATAGTCATAGTCATAGTCATAGCAATAGCAATAGCAACAACAACAACAACCACAACCACCACAATAATAGCTTCCTAAGAACTAATAGCAGCACAACGTCCAGCTTGTGAACAGCTAATGGGGTGTTTGTCTTCAAGGTGCACGTTGTTCTCCTCAGGAGCTGTATTTGGTGCGAAGTACTGTCATTTATATATATATTTTTTTACTGTACTGTAACGATGGCCTAGAGGATAATCTTCTCTCTTTGGGGGAGCTGGTATAAGAGGTTTTTCATTTTGTGCTCAATCACTGAAACCATTCCTCATCCATATTTTAGGGAAGGTGAATGCTGCCATGCATTACTGCCCTGTAAAAATATTTCCTTTGCAGGATTACGGCAGCAGGAGGAACTAACAAGCATGGAAAGCCCTTTCTGGAGTGTGTCACACCTAGCGGGCTCAGGCGGTCAGCTGAGAAATTTCGGGGTGGCCAGGAGTTTGGGAGGTAGGACACATCATAGCAGGAAAGAAATGCCATGCGTGGTTGGAGAAGCAGAAAGAACAAGAGGCACAGTGACAAATAAAAGCCCGGTCTAATCTCCCTCACCTTTGAGATGCTGCTGCTGTTGCTCTCCTGGCTGAAAGAAGCTCCTTCCCTGCCTTCTTGGCAATATTATGAAGGCAGTGATTTATGTTTTGGATTCATGAACACACTATACTCACACCAAATTGTACTACTGCTCTCTTCAGCAGCAAAAAGGCTGACAGCTTCCTTTATGCAGCTGCAGGTTAAATTTCTGATTATCATTTTTCCTGGACTAGCTGGAGAGAATGAGATGGGGAGAGGGACAGGGTGAGAAATATTTTTTTTTTCCAGGGTAATTGGACCACCTGCCTACAATCATCTCTGACCTTTGGATAAATAGAGGAACTCCACTCTGCTGCGCTTGCACGGTCCTTCAGTGCTCACCAACATAAATAAGATTCATTTTAAGAAAGGTAAATCCCTCTGTAAGGATAATTAAATGGTGACGAAGCACCCTACCATAACAAAACTCCTCAACGGAAAATGAACTTTGCCTCCTTTAGCGTGTGTGTGTGAGTGTGTGTGAGACTACAGGTAAGTATTCATCACACAAACACATTGACAAATGTAATCTTTCTTCACCTCTATTCACTGTGATCCCTCACAGTAAGGCAGTACAATTGTCTTCCTGAAGCCTCCATATCCCTCTCTTCTACCCTTTTGCCCCCGGAAGGTCATTTTAAAATCTCTTTTGACAGTCCTAACTGATCTTATCATAAATCATCCAACACACACAGAGGCACAGCACCTAATCAGGATGTTGCTGGCTAATTTAGCCCTGCTGATTTGATATAACTGGATAGAGTTTTATGATACCCTGTGATTGTAAATATGTCTGCTCTCATTCACAGCCTGGGAAGGCTGGAGGGCCATTACATCTTAATTGGCTAATTTCTTTTTAAATCTCTGCAGGCTGGGTTGCTGCTTCCGCAGCAACCCGACCAAGGCATTGATCTCAGCCCTTGCCTGGCTCCAGAAAATTCTGGGAATATGTTTTCCACCTATTTCTGTAATTTTGATTTTTAAGGGTCCTGAAAGGCCACAACTGGCGTTTTGGTGATACCCAGCGTGGGAGCGGGGAGGGCAGCCTGGAAGCAGGTGACACATTCGTGTTTAGATAGGTGGAGCGTATGACTGTGTCCTGGGGACAAGGGATCGGGGTGGACCGAGCAGTCTAGGTGGAGAAATCCACGGAGAATACACACCTGCCAGGGAAGATGGTTGGAGTTATCTCAATTTTTTCTCATTTCCAGACCTTAAGAGGAGGCTGAATTCAGCTTTTTGAAGTAGAACGACAATAACTATGGACTTGCATTCCTCTAAAGGAATAATATTACCTTTAGAGAGATACATTTAAAAATATCATTACGTGTTTATGTACATGCATACATGTACATGTATGTATACATTTTCATATAGATATTTTTCTTTTCTTTCATTTTTTGGATATATTTAAAAAATGTTTGCCCAGAAAAGAACAGAAAAACCAAGGATTTATCACAGTTGCTATGTCTTAGGTGACTGTTACAGAAAATGTTTTGCTGTCATCTCTATGCTGAACACCAGCTCTGTAAATTTTTTTTTTGGTAGGAAGGCTATTGATGAACTACAAAATATGGTTCTTTTAATTCATATACTTCTAGGTTAAACCTATGCCAGGCTAACAGCAGCCACTGTCACTTGTTCCAGGTTTTTTTGGTGGTCTCAATCCACTTTGACCTAGCGAAGGAAATGCTTTCCTCTAAAGTGCAGCCATCACAGTTTGCACTTTAGACTAAGGGGTTAAAGAATGAGAATAGTCTGATGAACATCACTCTGTGAGGTGCTACCTCAGAGGGCAAAAGGCACACCAGTGGGTCAGGACTGGGGAAACCTGCATAAATTGATTTTATTGACAACAAGAAATGAAGCCTCTCCAACTGATACCTGTCACTACAGTTAAATTCCTTTACCTTGTTTTAATGTGGATTTGAACAAAAAAAAGCCACAAAAAACCAAAACCAAATATGTGGTTATTAACTATTTTAGATTACATGACAATACCTAGCCTTCTGAATGCTTTGGGCTGCACAGTGACAGTGCCAAAAGATGAGCAGGATCGTGCATGCACTGTTTTTGTAAGGAGAAGAAAGACCAGGGAGTGGGAAATCATGGGGTGTGATTCCCACAACCACTGAATCTACTCAGTAAATTATTTTTTTCTTTAAAAAGAGGCAGCAATCAGTGCTGATTGAAATACCTTTGAATGCCGTTATAATGAAATTCCATTTCTCACCCATACCAGAGTTGCAGCCATTGTTGGTAATGGTCTCCTTCAGAGCAATACAGTCATTGCTGCCTTGTGAGGTGCCATGGGAAGCAGAGGCAGGTGATCCCTGAATACACTTTAACAATAAGAGTTTGCTGTCGAGTTATGCCCAGGGCTTGTCTGCCTGCTTTCTGGGTCTATCCTGAGGAAAGGAGAATAAGCTACGCATATTCTGTGGGAACAATGAAGAAGCACCTGATAAAGAGTATTTTTATTTCCAAAATGGCAATTTGGGTAATTGTACATTGCTGCCCAGATCCCTCGTGTGGTATTGTGTACACGTAATGATCCATTGTTTAGATATTGAATATGCTGAATGGTAACTTGTTTTGTGGCAGGTCAGATCAAAGCCGTTTTTATATGACATGATATAACACAATGCTGTGGATGAATCAGAAAAACTGCTGCTTTAGAGGAACACTGAGAAGCAGGCGTGCTGCTCTAATCACTCAAAAAAATGTCTTTGCATTCAGTGCTATTATTGGCCTGCAGTAAGTAACAGGTGATTTTTGTTGTTGTTGGGTAGGATGAAAAAAATAAGGTCCTTCCCTCATTTAGCTTCAGTTTAAAGGTGCTGCCTGTCAGTAGGGTTTCTTAGTTTCCTATATGATTAGAAACACAAAAGAGCTTTGGATGACACACAGTGAAAGGGTATATCTGGCTGTCATGTTTTCAGCCCTGATAATATGAAGTGCTTCCTGCATCAGCTCCGAGGTTCACTCCTCTGTTATTTTCGTAAAGAGGTTTATGTGAACCAGTGATCTTTTGTCTCCCTCTAAATCTGGTTCCTAAAGAATAAAAATATCCTGAAAAACAGATCTCTCTTTCCTAGTTGTTTTTCCCCAACCAGCAGCGCATGCAACTTGGCCACGTAAAACATTCTTTACAACCTTCCTCTCTGCTTTAAAATGAAGCTCCCTGATGGACTCCCATAGCACGGGAGCATCCCGCTCAGCTGCAGGCACTTGGACCCCGTAGCAGTCTGCTCCCGATCCTGGTGAACTGTAGGGGAAGGGCAGGTGATGGAGAAACTTGGCATATGGCAAAAATCAACACCTATGTATCAGCCATAGGGCACCTCATGAAATAAAGAAGCTCCTACCAGTCATTGATCCCTGACTGCTTTGCCTGCTGCAGTGGCCTAAAAAGGTCCGATACTAGTACGACTAGGGCCAGTCTTATGTAATTCTTAGTGGGACAGAAGCAGTGGGGTTCATGCCATCTAACCTTAGGCAGCTATGAGGGCACGCCCACAACCCGGAGAGTCCTCCTCATGTAGTCAGTGGGAAGGAAGAGGCATCTGTTTCAGACTATCTTGCTTTAGTGAAGGCTAAAATAGGTCAGAAGGGTTGCTCCTTATATGTGCCACCTTCACTACAGGGACTGCAACAGGAGTCCAGAGAACTAGGCCTGGTGTACACACACACTTTGCAAACATCTAGAGTTATTGAAATGAATCCACCAAGGCTTTTGCTGAGTGGTTCCAGCAAAAATCAACAGGAGTGACATGGCAGAAGCTTACCTTGACAACGCATTGCTCTAAGAGCTGTCAGAGTAAATTAGCAGCAGAAGATAACATTTTCATAGCACTGGTGTCCTGTCTAAAATATTGTATGCCTTAAAAAGCCAACACACCAAACAATAAAGGCCAAACAAAAACTCTTGTACTGACCTATGCACATTTTAAAATAGCGTTGTTAGAGGATGACTTGACTGCACAAACTTAAGTAATTCTGACAGAAAAGCCAGACAAATGAAGAGTTTCCTGACCAACTTCAGAAAATGTCTTACCAACACCTTTATGTTGTAGTGGTATTTTGGTTTTCCATTTGAGTAGAAGGGGTGAAATCGGCTTAAATGACATGCATTAATGAATATGTCTGCATCCAGGACAGTGATTGTGGCTTGTGTATTTCAGTAACCACACTTAAAGACAAGTCCAAGGCCCTTTGCTTTTGTTTGGGAGACAATGTCCTGCTTGGCCTTGGAGAAATGCAAAACAAGAACCGATGGGTAGACCCTGAAGTAGTTTCAAACCAGAAAGAAATCACACATTTCTAATATTGAAAGTGATGAATGCTTTCGCCAAAACACAAGTTATGCTTCAGTTAGATGTAAATTGATGGGCTTAATCCATAGATAACTAGATGACATTTTAAACTGTGTGATATACAGGAGGTGAGCTGAGATGATCTAGTGAAGTCTTCTGGCTGTGTTTCCTTGGAGATGTAAAACTAGCCACTGGGGCACAACTTCTGAGAAAATTATCTACTTCTTTCCTTGACCTCCTTTCCCCTCTGTCCACAGTGTCTTACAAAACGGTGTCTCCCACATTTTACAATAATGTATGCATCATTTGATTCTACTCTCAAGGCAGCACAGCAGTTGGAAGTGGGTGACATTCATTTTCCATGTTCTGCCTTCAAAGATCCTGCTATACAACAGCCAGCCAGCCCTATTCGATGATCTTGCCAAATTGCTTGTTACCACTTGTTGGCTTTCATAATACTGAATCAGAGGTTCCAGAAGTGGTGCATTGTCTCTCAGCATGCATCATTTCCCAAGACACTTAGCCAACAAAATTTAGGACAGAAGTGGGTAGAAACTCATCAGCTGCACCCCATTACTCTGTGATGTTTCATTAATCATGAAAGGGTGAATGAGATCCTTGTGCCTTGCAATTTTCAATGCCTGCGTTGGTTTCAAATCTAGGTGATCCAGAATTCAGGTGCCAGAGGTCAATTTCCTAGAAAAGAAGAGGAAATAATGGAGCTGCATAGCAGTGCACTGTGTTTGATTTCTTTGTGCTAGTTGAGGAAAAAAGCAGGTAAGATTTATCTCCTCCCTCTAAAAAAAAAGTTTCTGTAGCTCATTTATTGACGAAAAAGGTCCAGAGGCATGGTGGCCATCAGAATGTGGAACTCATCTACCTCCTGCTCTCAGGCTCAAACTGCGGAGATAGAAGAACAACACTGAGAGACAGATTTGAGTAACAGTACTTGAAAGTAAGAAGTTCTTGAGACATCCTGTTGATGAATTTTCTGGACTAGATGTTTCAAGACTTTGAAGACGTCACTTTCTTTGGTTTGTAATTTTGAAAGAGGTGTAAAGAAATATTTGGATTATAGTAAGTCTTAATGAAGGCCAGATCATATTTTCCCACAACAATGAAGAAAAGAAGGCAGGATTTGTGTTTGCACTACTGGCCGGATTCATATTTAATGAATTGTCAAAAGATGAGGGCCACCTTCATGGAGGACTTTTTCTTCTGAAATGGCTTTGTGCCTTTTTCTCTCAGTTGTCCATATGTAGGAAAGAGTTTCCACATCTACCTTTTCCCAGACACCTGCCTGAAACTGGTCAAGGCTGAAAAGGGAGCCACAGTTCCCAGTTTCTCATGGAGTTTGTTTTCTGCCCTACACATGGCTCCAGCCCAGTGAAAACACTGCAGGAAGTTGTGTGCTAGATGTCACTGAGCTGCCTATTTTGTTTGCCAGGAGCTAACTCTGTGTTTTCACAGGGTCCCTCTCTGTGCAGATCTGAAGATGCAGTCTGGTCCTGAATCTCTAGCTAGTCAGAATACAATTCTTCAAATTAATTGATCTCATTTCCTGCCAGGCTTCTGTGCTTATTAGCCAATGTGATGCCAGCTGTAGTTCCTTAAGTACATCAGAAACAAAGGGCTATTATTTCTGGCTAAATTCCAGTAGGCTCATTACCTTCTGCTTCTTTTAAAATTCCCTCTGCAATTATACTGGATAAGACCATTTGTTTTGTGTTTTTTTTTTTTTTTCCTTCCTTGTACTGTTTTTTTGTATAGCTGTGCTCTGTGTGTCATTTTCTACACCAGAAGTGGCTGCATTTCAGCAACAAAGAAAGTAATCTCTCAGAATACAGTAATCTCTGTATTCTGTGGGGAATTATAGTGTTTTTTTAATAATTTTGAGTTTTGCCATTGATGTTAGTCAAGATTGTTTATGTATAATTGGTTTATAAGATCTACCCTGCATTTTGGACTGCTTAGGTGAAAGGTGCTGTATAAATGTCGTTAGATGCAAAAGGTACTTCTGGAGGTGGATGTACGACATCCAGAAGAGTGAGCCTTCTAGATGAGAGCAGCAGACAGTCTCTTAGCTGACAAATTAACTTCTCTGACAAGAATTGGTGGTCAGTACAGTGTGTCCCAAGAGAAGATGTCCCTCTCTTGCAACAGATGGATTTGTTTCCCCCTATTAAAAGATATTTTTAAGTAAAATATGATATAATGCCTGAATTAGATTTTACAAGAATGAGGCACACCATGAGTAATCATATTGCTTCAGGCATGATGGATGCTGCTTCATGAGACATTATTTTCTTGAGCTTCATGGACTGTGTACAGGCACACAACGCAGTCTATAATTGAACTTAACCATGTGAAAGGGTTTGTTACAAGGCTAATACGGTAATAAGAATAGTCTACGAGTTTGCTGGAAAAAAAAACAAACGGGATAGGAACATATTTCTTGCATTTTTGGTGACTGGAGGATCAAAAAGGCAGGGGAGGAAGCCTGGTTAAATGTCGTTTTAGGCTGGATAGTGTTCCGTCACCCTTTCCTTCAGGCAATTTCGTGCACCCAGACTGTAGCTGGCGGTGGTGCTGCCGGCGGCTGGTGGCCGGAGCCAGCGCTCGGGAGGCAGCAGAGGGCAGTGCAGAGCTGAGGCTGGCACCGCAGCCTCAGCCCGGCAGTAAATTTTCCTTGTTATTAAATAAAATCATAGGGCTAATTTAGCCTCAGAGGAAATTAAACTGCTAATTACACGTATATAAACCACCGAAAAGGGGCCTGGTTGTTGCACACACACACACACATGCGCACACACAAATAAAAATTGTCCAACTTTGTTTCTCGTATTTAAAATATGTAATTATGGTAATGGGGAGGACTTGGAGGAGATTTTGTAAGGGTTTTATGCATGTGCCTGCCTCTGTGTGTGTGTGTTGTGCCTCTGTGTGTGTGTGCATGCGTGTGTTTTTAAGATTGTGTGTCTGTACGAGAGGGTAATCTAACCATTTCCACAGTCCATCTCCTGCTGAGTAAACAATAGTGCTTTTTTCTCTTTCATTTATCCAGCCAATGTCTTTATAAATGCTGGATAATATGCCCTTGGGTAACATAAGGGCAAAGCTCTAATTGAATCAGGTCAAGACTCCACACATTATCTCTGATAGCACTTTTAAAAATGTAGCTTCCTCTGTCAGATCATCTGCCTCTGAATCACTGTATTGGAGGTAATTCTGACGTTATGAAATTAGCATTGGGGATCTTATAAATATACAGTTGCAAGAATTATTAGTTGGTGATGTCAAGCTTGCACTGATCTGTTAATAATCCTGATAGTTGTTAAAAACCACCTCAGCAAGATCAATGGATGTCTTATGACTTATAAATGTGTCTAAGCCATAAAGAAGGATAAACATCTAGTGTTTTAGATCACTTGGAAGTATTTAGTACCACGAAATGCCTATTCCCTTTGTACGTCTGTTCCTTTAAGACAATTGAAATCTGAGCTCAAAACCACAGTCCAAAGGATCAGAGCAGATAATGTTTTTATGGCATGCCACAGATATAACAGCTTGCATGGCTAAAAGGTGAGACTTTAAAACATAATTGAGCATTCACCCTTGCATCAGCATCGTGAAGCTTTGCTGATTGGCACCTGCTTCCAAACAACATGATTTGGGCTACCCTGTCCTTACAGCAGCAAAGGGCTTCTGCCACTGAAGTTCTCATTTTCCTGTATGTCCCTATTAACGCCTCTGACAGTTTCATGCCTGGAAAGATCTGCAGTTTGAATCTGCAGGCAGAACTGAAGAAGCACACTAAAAATGTTTAGAAGTGTGGAAATACACTGTGTCTTGGTAGTCTAACGAAGGTATTCCTTGGACATCCCACCTCGTGCAGTGCAGTCATGGTAGAAACAAGAGATTAATCCCATCAGCACCATAAGACTGGTTATTTCTTAGGTTAAAAGATTAACATTTAACACTCTTTTGATATTAAGATGAGAAATTTTGTCATCTGAGAAAACAAAATTTTGACATATGCCCAGACTGAATTCTGGAGGTATATGTCTCACTTACATATATTTTTCAGTTTATTCTTCCAAGTCTTTTAAAGGTTTCTTGAAAAGATAATAATGAACCATTTTACTTACCCATCAAGAGCTTTGAAGTGAAGGCTTTTTTCCTGAGTATATAGTTAGAGCATTAAGGGCAGTATGGGTAGAACAGCCTATCAGAGTAATGAGTCTCCACTGCTTGAGAAAGTGAGATTAATCTAAATCAAATACTTTCCACTATGGCAATTTTAACTAATTCCCTCATGAAAGTACAAGAGATATGTGAAACCCCTACAGTCAGCATAAACCTCCTGGTAGGGCTAGACAGGTAATACCTTTAAGCTTGTTAATGTCTTATCCTGCTGGTTTCTACAACTGACTCAAAGAATAGCTGAGTACTTCTCAACCTGTCATTGAAGAGGAAAGCAACTTTCAGCATTGAGATGGAAAGGGTGATGTTGTGTTTTATATATCATGGCTTGATAATACTGGTACGGCTACTGCTGTCTGGACTGATGTAATTAATGCCCTTATTAGTTTTCCCAATGCATTTGTAAAGAAATTCTCTCAAAAGGAGAGGCTTATTTATTTATTCATCTATCCAGTCAAAGGTTTCTGTTGGAGCTGCCTAGGCTACATGTGAGGATGTCTCTTCACAAAGAGGCCCATAGGAACACCTGGCCTATGGAGTAACAGGTGTTGCATGTGATGAAGATGGAAGTGCTACCTTGCAAGATGGGCTAGTTAAGCTGCAAGTCCTTCTATTTTTCCTGGAGGGACAATTTCTGTTTGGTTATTTAAATCCTTTGCAGTAACAAAATGCATGCTCTACCGTTTTCACAACGGTAGTATTTTATGAGCTCTCTGCACCAGAGTCTCAGCAGTTGTACAGCGGCAAGAGTGGAGCTATACTGATTTACATCATCTGAGAACCTGTCATTTTCCCCACTAAGTTTCCCCTGATCAGTGTTAAATGAAGTTTCGTATAGAAAACCAGTATTATTGATGCACTGAAAAGTCTTTGCAGATCTGAACATTACAAATGAGGCAACAGGAGATAAGAAAGGTTAAGAAATATATTCAGAACTATGCAGCCAGAAAAATTAAGAGTGTATCTTTGATCTCATGATTTTCCCTATTCCAGAAAATATCAGTCAGGATGCCTGTCCAGAAGAAAAGCAGCACACGGCATATGAAAAACATAGAAGGTGCAGCTTTCACTTAGGTAGAAATTTAACCCATTTCCCTTTTTATTTGTGGTTGTTTCCTCAGTTTGTCTCCAGTCCTGCCACAACAGAACAACTCCCTGGTGGCCATGGCTCTTCTGTTGCTGCCACTGGGTCCCTCTACTAATAAAAGCTGCTGGGGTAATATATAAAGCCACGAAGAAAGTTCACAAATGCTTGCTTACATTTTATTTTTTATTGCTTCTAGTTTAAAAGGGGAAAAAAGCGCTTACCAAGAACTGAAATATTTGCTCCTATTAGCAATTATCCCCAGGTTCTCTAGTTATCTTTTTTGATGCAAAAGTAATTGGAGTAGAGCATTATAGAATTGTTGTTGTTTTTCTTACTGCTTTTGTTAGAGACAATGTCTCATGCTCCAAAAGAAACTCTGTTACAGACACTTTGATAATGATAGTACAGAACGTCTGTGCTAAAAGAAAAGGTATTATTAAGCACCTAGCAATCTATCACAGTAAACTTTCTATTTTTATAAACTACTGGATATTGTATCAGTGTTCTTGCAGAAGAGAGGACTTAGCCATCAAATTGTGAGAGAATTTTTTTGTCTCTATCAACAGCTTGATTCTTGCAAATGTGTAAAATAAATGGCTCTTTGACCCTTGGAGACCATGACTAGACAGTATATACAGTGGGAATGGCTTTAAGACTTTAACCTATTGACAGAGAGAGAGATATTCCAACTCTATTAAGAATTCATACCTTATCTCCCTCCTTACCGAGTGAAACTATTCATAAATCCACTGTGAACATATAAGTGCTATTTAAATACATCATGTGCACCACCAGTTTCTCCCTTTGCCTTACAATGCTTCCAGGTGTAGTCTGCTTAAAATGTAGCCATGTTATGGTTTTGAAACAGATTTAAACCAGGCGTTAAAATCTATAAACAAACCTCTTTACAACAAAAAATCTGAAGTTTACAGGAAAAGAAAGGTATAAATGACTGAGTATTGAAAAACTTCAGAATAGTAATTCTCTATCGCTTCCTTGGCTAACCTGTATTTTTGGATAACAAACTCCCTGGACCCAGCATATCAGTTTCTGTAAGTATCTTGGGTTCTGGTCTCAGAGGTCATTAAAAAAAGGCTGAATCTTTGCACTTAATCTTTTGGTCACAGTCTGCTACGAAATACCTTGAATAATAGTTACAAATTCTGCCTCCCAACACCCCGATGCACTGGCACAAGAGTTTATTGCCATGGTTTTGTCTAGGGAGAGCCAAGTCAGGTGGAGCTGCCATCTTCACTTCATACACCTCACCTATGTCATGGTATCAACCTCCTTCATTCCTCTCAGGCTAACTGAAGTGAACTATTATTTAGAAGCCCATAACACCTCATAAATGGCCCGTTCAGTAAAGGGCTGAAATATGTTCTTGCAAACAGCTATGGGCAAATCACTACACTGGAGAGAGGGACCAGGACAAATTCATGTCTATTTCATTTCAGTAAGAAACATAAGGAGAAAAATTAGGTGAATCCAAGTGGAAAAAGATAATTTAATATCAAAGGATATCTCCTTTTACATGTCAGGCAATATTGCAGGGTAAGAGAAACAAAGGCCATAAAACTATACTTGGTTATGTCTTTTTATATAGGCACTGCTTATTTATGCTCTTAGACTTCAGGCAATTTTGAAGCTACATAAACTAATGCATCTAAGGTCTGTTGCTGAGAAAATAATTTCCGTTTTTAATCACAGAATTCAGGATGAATAAGAGCAAATGTGGACAATGTAAAAGGCTATTGAAAAGATTAGTAAGAGAAATATTTCAAGATAAATGTAACATATCTTGCACAAAACCTACACTTAAGGAGAATAAAGATCTCCTGTTATAACTGAATTATTGCAGACAACTTTTCTGACAAAATGAGTTTACAGGCTTACTAAAGAAAGTTGTGTTGCTTACAACAGTAGTCTTATAATCAGAATATTTTTTTAAAAATTAAAATATTACATCTTCCTGTGGTATGAGTAACAATCATCAGCTAGTCTTATTTGTAACATGGCATATAAAAGGGGTTTTATGAGTTTACTGATGGGTCCTCCAGATCATTCATTCTTCAGACAGTGTAGAAAGCCTTCTCCTTGGACATGTGTCCAGAGGTAACCGAAACTGTATTATAACTCTGAAGATCTTAACACTAAGATTTGAGAAACAGGCTGAGAAATGTAAGTCTGTTAGAGTAAATATAGATCTTCAATGAAATACATATTTTTTTCTACTGTTTGTTACATCTACCTGTAAACTATTTCCTAGTCAAAATTAGATCTTTGACACTCGGATGACACAGGAAGAAGGATTTCTTTCTTTTTGCATCTGTTGAAACACCTAAACTTTTTTGTGTCCACAATTTTTCTGAGCTTTTACTACAGCCAAGACAACAGTGTATTGATGACCTGGAATTTTATTGCTCATTAGACTCACAAAGTGAAATCTCCATCTCACTGTCTGTGCTAGAGTTGCTGGATTAGATAATTCCTGGGGATTGTTCCTGGCTGGTGAACCTTGGTCACACATGCGGATACTGTCCCTAGGTTTTGTATTCCCAAGCTTACATTCTCTTGAAACCTCCTGAAGTTAGGTGACTGTTGGATCCTACTACCTCTCTTCTGGATGCTTTACTCTCTGCTAAAAGAGGATAAAAGCTCATAGTTGCGTGATGGTAACCTTTGATCACCCAAAGACCAAAAATGATACTTGAATATATAGTCAGCTAGGATTGGTCCATATAAAAACTGGAAAGATCATGTCCTCTTCTGAATCTTTACAAAGTGCACACAGACGCAACCATGTATCTTCCAACCGTCATGTAGGACCCATGTTTTTTGTCCCAAGGGATTACAAAACCAGCTGCCTTGACCAGCACCCAACCTAGGGCAAAGAGGACAGCTGTCTCCTGTGCCTACTCCTGCGTAAGGTTTGCCTGGAGGCCACTGCTCACCTGCTTCCTGAACATCTGACTCCAGAATTAGTTCCTGTTCTCCAGTCACCCTCAAGGCACTGAGCCCCGAGAACAGACACATATTCTGCAGGGTCAAAATAAACTCTGGTATTCAAACAAATTGAAAAGATGAAAAGTAAGTTTCTCATGTCTTGTTTACTGACAAAAAAGGATAAAAAAGGCCACCCCCCAAATACTATGGATTTTAATTACCATTCCTAACACTGACCATTGCCACTGTATTTTACATCCTGTGAGATCCTTTCTCTGCCTGTCTTGGTCCACTTCTCGCCAAGTCAACTGTCTCATGTTGCCCATTGCTGAAGTGAAGGGACTTTATCATCTCCAAGTACCCTCCAGACTTAGAAGCTATAGATTAGCTTGGTTTTGTCCATGTTGTAACTGAGAAAGCTGCAGATACTGTTTGTTTTGAAGTTTTTTAAGTGGCACATGTAGCACAAATATGTGAGAGTGTAGGCCTTGGCAAGTAATTTGATAGGTAAAGTAGATTATAAAGCTTAGGGGATCCACAAACTGTGTATGGTATAACTGTGGTGCTCTTAGGATGCTGCAGATGGACAGGTTACTGAAGTCAAGACAATCAAGGGTGGGCATTGTAACTGGGGGGCTGTAACACACAGGATAAGCACAGACGCAGTAGAGATGAATGCCAAAGAAGTACAATGCAAATGTAAGTTGACTTCTATTTGATTGTAAATGAAAAAAATGAAGTAGAAAAGATTACTTTGGTAACAGCTTACCTTCTGAAACCATGGCAGTAGAGTTGTTTTTATTTCTGTTATAAACTTCAGATTAAACTTCCTGAATCACAGATGGATGAAAGGTAGTATGAAGACAGATTACTGACTGCAATGACTGGGATACACCTTAGCAGATGTAGAGAACTAAAGTACATACATTAAAAAGGAGTGCAAGATTTTTTTAATTTTTTTTTTTTCCAAAAAAAATGAATGAATATATATTTTTCAGGAGGTTGCCTGACATGTGAAATGATTGATTTAGGAGAGGAGAAGAGAGAAGTGGATGTTTCTTCACAGATTTTAGTCTGAAGTTCAGACTATTTGGAGTAATCCAGTGTTGTGGGTACTGGGAATAGCTGGAAGAAGTCCTTCCCTTCTGTAATCTCAACAGGAGAAGAGAAACAAGATCTAAAAACTTGTGGACAAGTGGTGCTACCTGGAGAAGGCTGGATGAATGTGAGATCAAGAAGATGACCTTTCATTCTGTACGTTAGGAAACCAAATCTGTATCTTTAGTTCACGGAATATAACTTTTGTTATTTATTTTCTCTTTTTTTCAGCAAAAATGCCCTCTTTTTTAATGAAAAACCAAAGCAGATTTCAGTGTTCACAGGAGGCAATGTGTGAGCTATAGTTTGCATTCTTTTACCATAACCTAGAAAAACTTATTTTTTTTAATGTTTTTCTTTTTATTTTCTATGAAAAAAACTCTTTCTTTAACTGTGGTTTTTCCAACTTCCCTGTTTCTTTTCTGTCTACATAGCTATCTACCCAAGAAAAGTGCTCTTTTGTCTTTAGCTTTTAAATTACAGAAAATTTGTAGCTAATTTTTTATTGCCAGAATTGTGGTCCACAGAAATTAATCACTTTTCTCAAGGTTGCACAAGAAACCTTTGCCAAAACCAGAAACATAAATGACAGCTCTTGACCCTCAATTCAGCATCTCAATCACAATACAATTGTACCTGCCTCATATAACATCTGTTAAAGAGCTGTAATTAATTGTTGCAGTAATTCTCAGCTTACCAAAAGCAGTAAATAAATAAATAAAATACATATTTCCTGAATGATTGAAATCCCATCTTTCAATCTCAGTGGGTAAATATGATGCACATCACCTTACTCTGAGTTGTTTTATCAGGCATGATTGATTTGATAATAGGTGGGTTTCATTTTAATATCAGTGACAATGGAGGGAGAGCGGAATAAGAGAGTGGTACAGTATATCAGGTATTTAACAAAGACAGCCTGAAAATCAATAATAATCCTTCACTTGTGGATGAAATTTTTAGACAACTTAAGCAGACGAATGGCCCATAATGTCAGTCAGTAGTATTAGTCTATTCATAGGCTCACTCTTCCAGTAAATGAGAACTGTTGTTGATTAAAAATCCATTCTAGGGATGCCCACCAACATATTAAGTAGTTCTCATCTTCCCAGTGGAGTGAAAATATTCCTCTTTTTTTTTTTTTCGGCTTTTTTTCAGCACTGTTGATCTCTCAATACATCCTGCTTTATCTTTCTGATCTCCGGGGGTTACCCGGTGTGAAATTCTGCATGCCATGCCCCACTGATCCCGTGTGGCCACCAGTCTCCACAGGAGGACTGCCAAGTCTTGCGCCTACCACAAGTGAGACAGCACTCTGAGGCACCATTTAAGGTATGTAAATGGCCTCCATGATAGCGTCTCATGTTCCTGAATGAAATTGTTACCTACAAGATCCAGTTAAGTAAAACCCAGACCTTTTCCTCCTTTTACACATGACAAATTGAGGCACAGGGTTGCAGTGGAACTTGGTCAAACAGTCCCGTAAAAACTGAGATGGAGCAGGGATTGAAACCATAATCTCCTGTTTTAAACCAGTGCCATGATCATTGCATGGGCTATTACACCTAAGAATCCGCTAAAGCCTCATCACCCTTTATTGGAAAAGAAATGAAGGAAAAAAAGAAAACGGAAAAAAATGTAGATAGCTAGCAAGTACAAAGTACAAAACTTTCTGAGCAATTGGAGCAAGATATTATGCTGGGGTAAAAATAAGCATTGATAACAGCACATTCAAACTGATATGTGTACTTTGCTTGACTATCAGAGTAGATTTTCAGCTAGTAAATAAAATAGCATATAGCAATGGGGAAGTTAAACAGATTGTGGGAAATGTCCTTTTTTCATGGGCAGTTTCAGAACCAAATGAACTTATTTAAAAAATATTTGTTTTCCAAAGTGTACTAGAGAAAAAAAGAAAACAGGAATTCAAATAATTGTCTTTCAGATGAAATGTATGTAAGTTTTTACTAGGAGAAACATCCATCTTAAATTTAAATTGAAAATAACAACCAGCTAATCTGTTTTTCCCTTCTAACAATAATTAAAGGTGTTGTCTTTTTTAAGCATAGTTTTTAGTTTTTTGTTGTTTTCTTTTAAAATTGGAATGTGATCATATAGGATACTTTTCACAGAATGGATCACCAAATTTTGATCAGCTTTACCAATTATGAATAAGTTCCTCACGCAGGTTCATGATATCCTGGAATTATGAGAGCCATGAGCATTTAACAAGATGAAATCCACTGCTGAAGAGATCATTAAGTCCTTTGTCTCTCAAGGGCATATCAACCATGTGTATTTTCATTAGCTGCATATAGTCCTTTTGATTTCAGTTAGATTGCTTGCATAAATGAAGTTACACAGAGCTGTGAGTTTTTGAAGATCAGGACCACTGGGGAAAAGACACAGCGTATAGAATGCAATGGGAAACTTAAAATGAGGTGAAGGTGAGGATGGCGTGTAATCACAATAGATGGTTATGTGCTCCAGTTATGGACAAGTAGGTTGCAAGTTTCATTTTTCCTCCAATAAATAAGTAACCATCAATGATTTTGTTCCTGGCAGTCTGACTATTATCATTCACGACCTCACTGAATAGAGCGGGTATCCTCCAGAGCAGGTTCTTGAGAACTGCTGTACGAGTGAAGCATAAAACTCTGCAAAGATAAAGAGACAGAAAAGTACAATGATGATGTCTGTAAATTGGAGTGAAAGCAGGGATTGGTTAACGTAATTTGGATTGTTTCATATTTAATTAACAAACAGTTGATTGAAAAATTCTGTGTGAGGTATAATAGTACTGGGTATTCAACATCTTCAGTAGCCTGACTGCTTTTAGAATGTCCTTATCTGACTGAAATTGGAAAAAAAGCAATGCTTTTGTGTTTTTTTTCCTGACAACGCTAGTTTTTGATCACACTTCATTATGAATTTTTTTTATTGTTCACATTTGCTTGTCCACCTCCAACGTCTATTTGCCAGTTTCTCTTGTGATTTATCAATAGCAGCTGCCAGCCAGGAGGTTATTATAGTTCAAGTGGAATTAATGTGGCAAAGGAAGTCTATGGGCTCAATGAACAGAAAGATAGGATTGACTTATTACCCAGGAGATGGTGGTCTCACCCCCATGCAATGAATTCAGAATCAAGTTGCTCTGACAGCAAAAGGCCAGATTAGTGCTACCTCTATTTTTGCTATCAGGTCTAAACCTTTCACAAACAATACATTCAGTATTACTGACTCAGGGGGAAAACAAAAAAGAGGCTTCGGCTGTTCATTGACCTGACCTCATAGTGTATAGAACAGTGTAGGAAAAAGACATTTTTAACAGGAGTATATTAAAAATGAAGTGTGCTGAAAGAAGTGTTGAAACAAATCAAGTGTTTAGCGAATCATCAGCTTATCATTTTTTAGCTATATTGGGAGGCAGGAGGAAAATCCAGATTGGTCGTTGCAAGAATTTTTAAATAAACACAGCAGGTCAAGCTCTAGTAAACAAACATTCAAACTGCAGGATGAATTCTGTGTAGCTTAGGTCAGTTTAATGTGGTTAGTAGTGATTTCCAAGTTTGAAGTGTGATAAAAAAGCAGGGGTATTTTTCTGATAAGAGCTGGAGACCATGTATGAAACAAAGCCAAGACCACAGAACAGATGATCAGCAGTTTTTAACCTTTGCAAGAGGAAGGGGGTCCACAGCTTTTAGTAAGTTTAAACAGGGGAGTTGGTCACATGGGGCCAAGTTGTATTCTCACTTTGTTAGATGGGGTGAAAGGGGTACTGGTGATTTGCACACTGGAGAACCTGGATGCCTGCCTTTTCTGATGTTCAGAGGGGTGAAGGCCTTTCTGTCAGCTCATTGGCACCACCTTGCATCTGTGTGTCTGAGTGAACAAGCCCCATGGTACTCAGGGAAATGGAGATTTCCGATATTTTGGCTAAGGTAAGTTATATTCCCACCAAGTTTCTGCAGTGAGTCCAAAACCAGTACTTGGCAAAGGCAGCAGCTACTGCAGCTGCTTAGGATATGTGTGTGTCCCGGCTGTCTGGCAAAATGAAAAGAGAAAAAATTTGCCGATGCCTCTTCCTTTTCCTCAGGAGATGACAGGATCTTTCTTTCCATCCAGATGCCAGTTTTCATGACACCTGTAGGAACTTAAGTGCCTTGAGACTCAATCCTGTTGACCAGTTTCAATTATATTTGACAGAAGGGTATAAAAGTTATTAGGAGAGGGCAACTAGACAGGAGGATGGAGACTACAATTGAAAACTGTGGAATCCTAAAGGATGACATGATGCCTGCTGTAAGTACATACGAATTTTCAGGGTAAAACAAGAATTAAAGTGAGGGCATAAACAGATAAATCGACAATAAATACTATGGTGGGTCTTTTTCTTTGGGAAATGAGGAATTGATGAGGCAGTGAGAGGAATTCTATAGCAAAAAACCCTCCTCTTGTTTTGCTCCTAAGAAACAGATTGTACTTCATTATGGAACTTCCAAACCAACACAAGCACAATAAATTAGTCTCAGTTAAAAATCTTCTATCAATTGGCAGACTCAAATCTGCAGAATTACACTGATGAGCTTAATCATGATGAGTGTCTATCTATCCCCCATTTCTGGGTCCTGGGTAATTGGAATAACAAGGAATTCAAAATTCCTTTTTGCTTTCTCAAA
>NW_010512563.1:40646-56514 GCF_000687285.1 Phaethon lepturus | reverse complement strand
GCAGGAAGGAATTCTACTGGACACATCTAAATATACTTAAGCACTGAATCTGAAAATTCACCCCAAGTTTTCACATACAGTGATTAAGGAATGTTGGAAAATTTTAATTTTACCATTTCATTAATGATTGAAGTATGTCTATGTACTGCCATATTATCAGAGTTGGAAGTGATAAAATAACTTGAACAATTCAATTTAATTTAAAAAAAAAAAGAACAGCCTACCCTGGAGCTTGAAGCACTGTGAATCTTGCAGAGAACCTGTTGATTAGCAGCACGTGAGTCACTCAGCTCAGCTGAGATATTAGCTACAAAAGGTTGATAATGACTTCGGAGAAGTCTCAAAAAGCAAGTTGTAGAGACATTTATTGGAAAACAAAGTAAAAGGAATGCAGATAAAAGTGGACTGACCATGATGGTAACACATGCCACAAGGCATACCATGATGAGAAATAAAAGTGCTTACTTGCAAAATCCTTGCAAGAACTATTGTATCAGAGTAAAATGGGTATTATTGGACTAAGACTAGCAAAACTGGGGTGCAACTTCAAAAAAAAAGTGAGGTGTATCTGCATAGCACCTTCTCTATTATCCTGATTTAGATAAATGGTAGTGGTAGTGGCAGTAAGTTAATTGTTATAGGAAAAATTAAATAACAGGCTTTTGGAATTACACATCTTATGAGCAGCACCATCCTTTACCTCAAGATGGGCTGAAAAATTAGTTGAAGATAGTGGAGGACTTTAACTGTTTTCACAGGGATTAATTCATCACAACTGCATTTCTCACACCATATTTTCCCAGATGGCATGCTGTATTTTCTGTTTACTAGATGCAGAAATGTCTTGTGTCAAAATTCTCCAGTCCTTATGTATAACCCTCTGCTCAGCTCAAATATTTCCTGATTGTATTGGATGTTACCACGTCATACTGACCATCTATGTATGCAGTTATTTCTGATGGTGTTCATTCTTTTATAATTAACAGCTTATTTGATTCAATGGTTAATGGAGGTCAGGATGTGTGGGGTTTTGTCATTTTGCTGTGTATGGGTTTTTTCTCCTTCAATATCACTCTTTTAATTACCTCCAGATATTAGTATGTATTAATAATTTTGTCATATTCATCTATATTTCAGGGTGCTTGATTGACTTTACTTAGGGTTGTAATGGTTTCAATATGTATTTTCTTTTCATTTTAGAAAGTACGTAAGTTTTCACCTTTTTTGGACATTCCTGATTTGCTAAAGGAATGCATTTTCTTTATTAGAATTTAATGGAAGATCTTAGCTAAATTTCTAATGCTTTGAAAAACAGTTGTTTCTTCTTATTGTAGTTATCTTGAAGCAACTCATTGGTTATGTTATGTTAACTATGACAACCTATTGTTGTCATGATCTTCAGCTCTTGCTTGGGGAAACCTCTCCTGCAGCCACTTTAAGAGTTTATTTGTTACAGAAATATGTATTCAGCTCAGAATAACACAGGTTTATTTTTGGGTGGAAATCCCAGCACTACAGGCAATTATGCATTAATTGATAAGAAAAATGATGGGACGGATCCTGAAGCACCCTATGCTTTACCTGCAAAAAATAAAAATCACTTCAGGAAATAATATCTCATACAGTTGAAAATAGCCATGTGCTGTGAGAGCTAATATTTTCCTTTTCCTTTCCTTTTTTTTTTTTTTAAATAGAGAATAAAATGTTATTGGAACCTCTCATAAATTTGTGATTCCAGACTTGAAATCTTAAGAAAATCACCAAATATTACAGGACAAACACTAAATCTACAAAAATTGGAAAAATTGTGGAAACATAAAATGAGTGAGTTTTCCACTCTCTATCATAATTTCTATGTTCATTCATTTCTGCACAGTTGCCAGTATCATAGACAGATAAAATGCTTTTCTTATTCACACATACTGGTCCAAACTGGTGTCTGAAGAAATGGCAGAGTTATACCAGCTCGATCATGTATTTGCAGACAAATTCTTCTGGCCATCATTGACGTTGGTTTAATTTTCTCAGTGTTTGTAAGAAAACCGTTGTAAAAACATGTAAGTAGTTTGGTAAAGTAAAAAGAAGTTCTACTCTTAACTCCTGCAATATGAATTTTAAGAGTATCACAAGAGAATAAATCGCATCAGAATAGATTGATTTTCTTTGGAAATATCCCTACAGAACATCAGGATGGGCCATAACACTACTTGAATTCAAGTCATTGACATCAGTGTGAAAAGGATCTTGTTCAAGAGGTTTTAAATATAATGATCATATTGTCAACCTTTATAATGTAAATTTCATGACAATTTGAGCTTTGCAGTAAATGCTGTCTTGTCAAATCCATTTCTTGAAATATATATTAAGGAAATGCATTTTTGTGTAGAAGGAGCATTCAAGGAATTAATGAAACTCTTTCTCTGTCGCTTTTTATTTAAGGCACTAGCCTTCACTGCTGTTGAAATGGTAACTGAAGAGCATACTGCAGGTAATGGGCTCAACAACACAAGCTGGTATCATCCTGAAAAAGTTTGAACAGTATGACATTTAACTCAGGAACCTGACAAAGCACTGACCTCATGACCTCATCTGTCTGCAATGGGACAGAGAGGTTCACAAATTCCTTTTGCTGAATAGCAAACACTAATCTTTCTCTGAATCTCAAGCCAGCTGATGAAATGGAAACCCATGACTTGTCATAGGCTTATGAACTCCTCATATGTTCCATTCACTCTCTGCTTGGTTTTTTTTTTTTCCTGAGGCTGGAGGTGAACGTTTCTTTTTCTTAGGTCACTTGTAAAACACTGCCTGATAGTCATGTTCATGGGATGACCTTTCTAGTTTGGCATGCTTCTTTTGTCTTTTATTTTTTATTATTATAATTTTTTGCTGATTTTCACCACTCCGCTGATGAACTGTGATTGGTCACATGTGGAGGTGTTGATCTTTTGAGTATGGAGTGGGTTTCAGTGACTTTCTTTTTTACCTATGTGTTTTTCTCAGCCCATGTCTCTGGCTCTGCGTATGTTCAAGAGATATTGACTCTTACTACACTATTGCCTTCAAAAAGAAGATGATTTTCTTTCCGCTGACACATGTGAAAGGGAGACATTAACCTCTGCTTTGATTTTTCTCATATTCTCTCTTGGTCTGCTGACCATGTTGTATACCTGCTTGCCTTTAGAGGTAGATGTTCTTAGGAGCTCATCAGAACAAGAATTATCTCAGAGTTCAGGGACCCCACAGCATGCAGTGCCTGAATAATGTTAACCCTTAAAACATTCTTTCTTGTTCTTTGATAAAAATACCCCCACAAGTATCTTGAATATTGAAATTTGCTACTGTTTCAGGTCTTGATCACGCAGAGATTGAAGAACAAAAATATATTGACTTCCCCTAAGCAAAATCAGCCCTTTAGTAAGATTCTGCGCCTGGGCAGGTTCTGCTAAGGGGTTAAGTAATTTGCAATTAACAGACGAGCAAATAAAAAATGGAAAAGTAGCATTCAGGTGTCCACAAGCTGTAGCCTCTTAGCTTTGTGGGCTATGAAGCTAATACTTATTCCACTGTTATTCTCGGTGGGTGGCATATGTTATATTCAGATATTGGTGTTTGTTCTATGTTGTGTTGTGCACTTCAGATGATAGATACATTCCAGCTTTATTTTGTATTGCTACTGAATAGTCTATGGTTCTTTATTTTTAGTTTTTAAAATACATTTAGGAGGCTAAGATAAATTTTTATAAGATTACAAATTTGTACATTTTATTTTTTTTGCAGTAACCTAACCAAACACACTAATTGACAGAATTAAAGCTTTAAGCCTGATTGAGCAAAGCACAGAAAACAGACCTGTAAGTGGTCCTATTTACTAAAATACAGTGATCTAAAGTTAAGTGCTTGCTTAAGAGTTTTGTAGGATTGTGTACCTTAACAGTTACCTTTTCTTCCAGCCTTCTTTTAAGTTAAGTTTCTTTTTTTCAAGATGCTAATAAATATAGTAACACCTTTTACACTCACACCTTATACACTCACTGAGGAACACAAAGCATAAAATATTAACCACAAAAAGGACAAAACATTAGTAAACTAGAAGTGGGTACTTGACTTCATAGGTCAGTCACAAGTTTTTGCTGCATGTCATCTGTCACCAGTATTTTGTTTACTCCAGTGAGAAGTCCTTTGGAACTCTTTCCTTCCTGAAGAGATGATGTGTCTAATATATTGATACAAAATCAAGAAATCAAGTATGATAATAGATGTTTAAATGCAGTACTAAACTGCTGGTAAATGTCAATTTGATCCCTAATATATAACTTCCTATTTAGCTAATTCATTTTAAGCCCTGTGGGAGCCTGTTGATTTTTAAACAACCTGCAGTGTTTTAAATACTCTGCAAGAAACTTTTTGTTATGAATGCTAGGTCTCTTGTAACTGATCTTAAAGCCAAGTTTAATTTTAATGTTAGAGTGATTAAAAAATGAGCCTAGATGTTTGAGGCAATGTTGAGCATTGTATGAGTTTAGAACAAGACACAAGAAGTCCTTGTCTTCTCGTGATGACAAAAAAATAAGGTAGCAATGAGACATCATAGGTTGGCAATTCATGCCAGCTGATACACGAGGTAGTATCAAAGTACTTGTTATTCACTGGCTCATTTTCTGTTCACAAGTGTAGTACCTAGTTAGATTAGTAGAAACTGAACAGAATGATAAAATGTGAAATTATACATGAACTCTGAGATTTATTTGGATTCTAAATTTCTCAGACTGGGAAGCAACATATGCCACAATAAAATGAGGCGTCATGGTTATAGAGGAATGGAATTTACTATGTTATGAAAAGAGTTATTTTGCAGTATTTAAATTAGTTGTCTTTGAGAAAGCTGATATTAATGTACTAATGCCGAACATACTGTATGTCTTTGTAAGTATTGCTGAGCATCTCCAGTTTGTCCTGGATGCTTTTCTGGATTAATTTTATTCCAGTATTAGATTCACAGTTATCAATCTCCACTATTTTAACATGAAAATCTCATTGCCAATGGCAGCAAAATAATAGCTACGGCATTTCAGAGTGTACATTTTACACCTTTGTTAGTAAATGTAAGAAGAGAGGAATGAAAGAATGAACAAAGCCTTCAGAAATCACTAATGAAGGGATTGGCATGCAGTATTTACTGACTTAAGTATAAGCATTGAATTTCTTACCATAATGGAGAAAGCAAAGCAATTTACAAGCCAAAGGTTTTTGCTGTGGGTTCATCCATTTCAGCATGCACTGCCAAGGTCTTCTTAGCTAATTTAAAGTACTGTTCACAACATAGATGAATGATATTTTCATTAGCTTTAAGGAACAAGATATTAGAAAAGTTACTCCTAACACTTTTTACGGATGTTTGCCAAGTGTCATTATGTTCATTACAAAATGAGGGTAAGTAAGACCAACTTCAATGAACAACACAGGAATCATAGAACAGTTTAGGCTGGAATGTACCTTTAAAGGTCATCCCTGCAATGAGCAGGGACTCACAAACTGCTGCAAAGAGCTATCTGTGTTAAAAGGAGGTGTTCTTCAAGAAATTATGCTGTATCTAATGGTTTAAGTTCTTGTCTGGAAACAAATCCCAATTAAGTCATTAAGGGTTAAGTTTACAAGATGATAGTATGGTGTAGACATACCTGCACTAGTTTCAATATATTTATGCAGACTTCCCTTTAAGAGGAAAATATCATGATTCCCAGGTTGGAGAGCTGTGGTTCCTCTCTTCTGCCTAAATGACGAGTTTTTTTCTCCATTTCCCCAGAATGCCATAATTTCTACAGGTGTATGTGTGTGAAGGGCATCATAATAATTGTGGCAACCTTGTCAATGATAGAGCCATTTGAATCTTTTCAAGAAGAGGAGGTGTTTGAGAAATCAGGTTGTCTGACTGAACCTCATCTTAAATCTAAGCATGCTCTGCACAGGTGCATAGTATCACCTCTTTCACCTGTGGGTATTACTTAACAGGACAGTAGCCACAGCAGTATTTCTGGAGTCACTATTTTAAAAGCAAAAGAAAAATATGGAAAAAAAACCCCACTTATTGGATACGGTTTTTCTGGGAACATTAATTTTGAAGAAAGCTCAGTTTGATAATTCTGAACGATTTTTGGTATGGAGGAAGTGTCCCAAAGCAGTACCAAACATACATAGAAGGACATTTGGAAATTTCTCTGCGGAAGACTTAAGCACCTGCAGACTTTAACATTTTCATGTAGGAGGTAAGTTTTAAGGCACTGATTCTTGGATATCTAAATTTCATCTAAATTCCATTCTACACACTAGAGCCAACTTCGGATTATAGCTCTCTCTACACTAAAGCCTTTTACTTCTGAATTGGGGAGAAATGTACTTTTTTCCTCCTAGGGATGTGAGAGTGGCTGCATGAAATACAGTTCTTCACCACCACATCATGGGGTCACGTAGCTGCCTAAAATCACTTGCACTTCCACCTCCAGCTGAAAATACATGCAAAACTGCAAGTGTTTAGAAAGTCTCAGAACAAAGATAGGACTAAAGTTTTAATTGTGAGTTTGAATAATGTTTTAATTGCCTTAGAAGTAGTGGAAAGAGCTTTATTTACAGTTCTTAAGATGATATCCTCTTTTATCTGCCGGTAGCTAGACAGCAGCATATTTACCCCAAAAGGTGGTAATCTGAAAATAATTTCAGTTTTTATTCCGTTTTGTGATACTACTCAGTGGCTGTCCTGGCAGCCTCCTGCTCTCCAATCCTATATGTTCGTACACAGTGCTGTAGAAAGACACATAACATGTGAGAGGACAGAGGATGGCTTCTCCTCTGACAGGAGCAGGCACAACATTTGGTAAGGTGACCAGGAAACTGGCACTCCAGAGCAGGGGATGTCCCAGGGAAAGATAAACATACAGTCAAATCCTGGTCAGCTACCCCAAATAGGGCAGTGTAGGGAGGTGGCATCCTGGTGCAGGAGGTGAGTGGCTCGTGGTGAAGGGTCTTGGACAGACTCTGCCAGTCCATGCTTCACATCCTTCAATGGTCAGTCCTGATCATGGAGGACTGTGCAGTCCTTTATCCCAAAGCAACGGGATGGCAAGATTGGGTTATACTTCAGTTGTGACCTACAGCATACAGAGCCGATGGGAAGACAGGAGCAAAGGCCATCCCTCCCTTCAGGGCATCAGGGGACAAAGGAGGGCAGATACCAATTCTGCTATTTCCATGGTGGTTCTCCTTAACTCATCACACATGTACAGGGCAGGAGGTCCCCACAGCTGAAGCCTCATCAGCTTTGCCCTTGACAGCAGAAGAAAATTTCCCTGGACAACAGTTTTAAGGCAAAGGCTGACGGGAGGTGAGGTCGTACCTTTTTATACAGCATTCTGGTGTGTTCACAAGATGCTCACAGGGCAGGTGAATAAGCCATAGGGTGCAGGTGTAACCAAAACTTGTATTTTACCAAATGATGGGATAGCCTCAGTCCCATAGCAGGCTCTTGTTAATATGAAACCCAGATGCAAAGTTTTGCTATAAGGCACTCTAATTTGAACACTAGGGATATCACTTAACTCATGTGCACTCCTTCCTGAGAATGAATAACCAATGTTCAGTCTAATTTTGGTAGCTAGCATGGGAATTTCTAAATTATAACCGCCACGCCCTATTATCTGGTGATAGTTCTGCTCAGAAAATCTATGATATTGTGTCTGAGGTGTTATCCCAGCAATTTCAGTTAATTTTAGCATCTGTAGACAGAAGTTGAAACTTTAAAGTATAAAAAGAGAGCCTGACTATATAAATAAGCTTTATGGACACATGAACTGAAGTGAGACTGAAATTCTAATTCTTTATATATTGCATACAATAATTGGAGTTTTACACCATTTCTATCAAAAACTGTTTTTCTATTTTACAGTTTCATTGTAAAATATAAAAATTCATTTTCTCAGGCTTTAGATCCTTTTATAAAAGAGTAAAAGTATACCTCATGAAATCTCCATACACATTATACTCTATCCATAAAACCTCCATATGACAATACCAATAAATAATATGCACCCAGAAATAGCTCTGCACTATCCATTTTACCAGTGATTTCTCTAGGAGCTGCTGAATAGCACTTTTGAATATCAAAGCAACTACCGAGGTGCCCAAACTAGGGTTTTGGAGTCTTGCTATCTGGTATCCAGGTTTTGAAATCTTACTCAGAATTTTTAGACATTTTAAACATATATACAATTCAAGATTACTCATATTCAGCCATTTTTGAGACTTCATTGCAAAACTCAGAACAGTATTCTTCCTGAAATCAGGAAGTAAAAGATTTTTGGTCAGAAAGAGAAGTTTAAAAGCCATTGTATGGGTCAAAGAATACAAATTAAAAGGCGTTAGTCAAAGTTACAGCTGCATGCAGGATAGCCTTAGCTGAAATCACAAAGTTCAGACTGCTTTAAATAATTAAAAAATAGAAAATCCAGTTTCTTCAGTCTGCATTTCATGGATAATTGGTCTACTGAAATCAAGTTGTAACTTCATGAATACATTCATCAAGCTAAGGTGACGCTGCCACCTCTGAACTCCCATCTTCCTCCTCACCTTGGCTACTCTTAGTCTGAATGTGAGCAGAAAGCTAACCTAGTAAAAACAAATAATTATTTTTCAACCAGTGATCTGGCTCACTACCCAGCAAGACGGGGATCAGCAGCCAAGAAAAGAGAATATTTTGGACTACTTCAGACAACTTCTTTCAGCATTAGTGATGACTTGTGTTATTTGTCGAACTATGGCCTTAGCAAATTTTGGGATAGCTGCAGCTCACTCTGTACTGATGCAGAGCTTGTACGTTTCATTAAGGATTTGGCTGTTTTTTCTCCGCTCCAGCAAAGGAACACTGAACCCAAATGCTCATCCATTGCTCTCAGTAATATCAGCTGGTCTCATGGCAGATGTTTCACAATTTTTGTGTGTTATAGCAAAAGAATGCACAGTTACAAACTCCAGGCAAATGTCAGGTTTCAAACTTCAGGAATCAAACCTGTGTATTTTTGCTCCATATTAAAAAAGAGAGCAGTCATGTTTTTAAATGACAACGTGAATTATTATTTTTCAACAACATTCAACTAAAAACATAGCTTCGGGGGGCTTTGAAAAGTACTTACTTTCAGGCAGAGATAAAAACTGTAAAAAATTGCAGACCCCAAAAATGAATGTTCTGGGAAGTCATGAATATACAAAGACAAGTAAGTAAGACAAACTATTTTGCTATGTTAAATGTAGCAGATGCTACCTATAAGCTTTCTATAATAATATGGAATCATTGGTACATGAAGAATAAAAGCATATCAGTAGGGTTTTTTTAAAGATTAATGGCAATAATATTTGTGAAGAAAATTTCTGTATTACTCAGATTTGTAGTGCTCTTGAATACTCATTCAAGTTTACCTTAACAGCTGCTGTCTGTTCTCTGCTTTAACATCTGTCTTTCATACACTTGATAGTTGTGTGGAAAGTTTATTTTTACTGTCCTTCCCTGCCCACTCCCCCATCCCCATTTTATTCTTTTGTATGTGGTGGTATTCAAACTCTTTTTTTTTAATTTGCAATATTAAAACAGGTAGTTTCATAAATAAAAAAATAAAAAAAAAACCACAAAAAACCACTCCCCTACCCCTCACACCCGAAAAACAAACAAAAAACCAGATTTTTTTTTCTGCCTAAGAAGTTTGTGGAAATGTAAAGAGTTTTCTTCTACAAATTTATCTTTACATGAGCAGCAGTGAATTGGTTGGGCTGACAAAATGCTGTAGGAGAATTCCTTACCCTACGGAGGTAGTCTTGGGCCAGTGCAGAGGTGGGACTAAGTCTCTTCTTCCAGGAGATCAGCTGCCAATGTGGGCCAGCAGAGCAGCTGTCCCTGGTGTATGAGTAAATGTGCAGATGTCAGAAGGAGGCAATCAATCACAAACAGAGAAAGGGGTTTCGTGTAGAAGAAGGTCAGACCCGTGGTTCTTTGGGGAAGAAACAATGGCTTGGTGTAGACAGAAAAGTCGTCAGCTATGCAAAATCTACAGCTGAAAGAGGCTGAGGACTGTTACCAGCTAGGTGGTCTAGTTCCTTCTCTGAACGTGTCTGTCCCCTAAATGCAAGCTGGTCAGGAGACTTCTGTAGAGAGGCTGCTGTGCGGAAACAGTCAGAGTGGTTGGACATGCTTCCTTAAAAAGGGAACTTTGCAGTGGCACCTTTTTCATCGCAAACCAAAATTAACCACTCAGCCCCTTTCTGTGGGGTGTTCAAATTTTCCTCTGGACTAGCTGAAGCTGACCTCCACTCTGGTTTCAGGACTTCTGTGCTATTGCAGTTACTGCAGCTGCAGCTAATTCCATGAGTGAATTTCTTGGAGCATAGGATTTCACAAGGCCTGAATTGGGTATTTGTAGATAGTGCAGGGACACACCTACTATTTCTTTCAGTGCTTTAAATCAACGAGGCACTGTTTTTTCATGAAGTTAAATGGGAACTGTCTATATTTGACTTACATAAAATGTAGTTAAGAATCCAAGTCTATATGTTTACTGTGTATCAGTACAATAACTTACATAATAAGTTACATCAAGTAAATGCATCCCCAGTGGTCTGTTTAAAAAAATCTTTTAAAGAGACAAATCTAGATGATAATAGAAATGATTATCAACTTTACTTTGAATGTGCTGTATAACATCTCTTTCTCTGCAGGAAAAGCGAGAATGAAGCCTTGTTCTGCTTCTGAGTCTGGTCCATATTCCATACTTGAGTGTAGATGGCTATCACTGCACTCCAGTGGGCTGCTTCATGCTGATGCAGATGACCCAAGCTGAGTTTCTGCTCCCTGAGTGTTGAGGGTGGCTCAGACTTGACCTGGAACAGGATCCAGTGAGGTACTGCAAAGGCATCAATGTCATGTGGTACCTACTAGTGAACCAGCAGTCAATGGCCTTGTTAAAGTCTACACATGGTCGCTGCACTCTAAGCATGAATGTCATTTGGGAATGCTCTAACAGAAAGCCAAGGTTGATATGGAGAATTGTATTGTATTAATCTTTTCCTTCCTTGTCTGCTAGAACAAGTTTTCCACTGGAGGTATTTCCTTATAATATGAAGAACTCTGAACATATGGAACATATGGTAAATCAACAGGATACTATTTAGGATTTTATTTCTAATTAATTTTTAGCAGTGTTTGAGTCTAAATCTCATTATTAGTTAACTGGACTTGCCAATTAAACTTACATACCTTGGAAATATTTCCTCCATTTTAAAGTATAATCCTTATACATTGCTAATTTATTCTTGTATCTTGAATCTTTTTAGAGGGTGGGGCTAGCCAACCATATTTTTAGCAGCATTGTAAATTCATGCATTAAATTTATTCAATTAATAGTTGTTTTAATGGGTTATACAATTCTATCATTAACTTGAGTTTTCGTTCATTTTTGGTTTTGTTCCCTCATTAAACATTCTTTCAGAGGATTTCACTTGACTTAGAATATTTAAACTACTGTGCAATAAATCTATTCTTTTAACGAGTTTATTCCTGTTTTAAGGTATTAATTAAAGCAGGTTGTGGAAGAGATAGATACAGTAAATGGATAAAGTAGTGTCCAGGCAAAAGGTTAAGGATTTGCTGTCATTATACGAAATGAAGTTCTTTCTGGAGACACCTCATTAATGGAAAAACCTTCCTTTCTTACATGCACCGACAAGAAGTTCATTACTCAGTGAACCTCTGCTTATCAGGGATTATTAGTTCTTTTTTCTTTTAAGAGAGACATTATCCTCTAGTAACTAACACATCCATGCCTGTGGTATGAGCTTGGCTTAGCAGTGTGAATTAGTCACGGAGTCAGATTGTTTAGCCAACAGATTTCCTCACTGGACAGAGTGGGAGGGTAGAAAAGTAAAGGACAACATCAGTGGAGAGACAGACGAACTTTCAAAGTGAAAAAAAATCTTGCAAATTTAATTCACAGACTGGGAATAGAAATGTCATTGCCTCACTCAGAGGGTTAATCACTTTCTAATTTAAACTGGCAAATTTTATAATGACACTGTGAAATTAGCAGCATTTTATTGTGTTAATTATCTGCAGGACACTACATCATTATTTCTAATAAATGTAAATGAGATTGCCTCTACTAGGACAGTATAGAAGCAAGGTGAATTTTTATTGGCTGTTTACTGGATTTGAGAAAAATTGTTTCTCCCTCCATGTAAAGCATATTCAATATGGTTTACTGCACTGCCTTGTTTTCTGTACATTTTTGTCGATAAAGTATACGGGGGGATTTTAAAGCTCATTACAGCTCCTTGCTCATTTGAGCTAATTTTCACTGAAGGCAAGGTTGACGTTAAAAAATCACATCAACTGGACTGGGATGTAGGATTTTAGAGTCTAAGTATATCAATAATTAAATAATCAACTTTTTTGGCAGACTTAAAATACCTACTACCATGTGCTTTTGTCAAAACAGACAAGAGGCTGCTTTTCCAGTAGGCCTGTCACTCAGCATGCTTGGTACTGCAATGTTAAGCAATGCAACAAATGATGTAAGAGGCATTTACAAAACTCTACTAAGAAGCAAATGAGTGCAGTATTCTGCTTCGGCAGAAAATTCTTCTCAGCTAAAGACATATTACACTCTCAGACAACAGAAAATACAGGTTTATCCACCCATAATGTGCAAAACTCACAAATGTGAAACTAGAGTCAGAGTATCTTTCTGGATATACTCTTTTCTTCACCCAAATTATATATAGATTAATTGCGGTAGTTAGGTGATCCTTTTTTTTTTTTATATATATCTATCTTTGCCATTATGTTAAGATCCACACTCCTAATCTCTCTATGTAAGGATTGAGCATGTCAAAGAAAAGGCTAATGTTTTCCAAAGTAGAATTTGTGAAGAGTTTTCTGAACTTTTTAATGTTTAGTGGTCCTTCTGGCTACCATTATTTTCAATATGTGTTAAGAATAGCTGAGGAAAAGAAATAAAATCAGAAATAAGAAATCCACTGATCACAAAAAGAGAGAGTCGATTGATAGCACAGCCTGTGAAAGGGTTTGGTGTATTTCTGGACCACAATTACTTCCCCCCAAAAATTGCTGTCTTTACATGATGCCACTGAAACATGACTCCATAGATTTGCCTGATCAGTTAGTAACCCTGCCTTTACACTCGCTGCACACTGAGCAAAGACACCTCTAAACATAGATGCTAAACAGCCTAAGACTTGAATCTGCTGTCTGCTAATGATACTCATAATTGCTTTATTGATTGCCTGTAATAATAATGGCTGGTCATGAATCTTTTGTGATCTCTCTCTTTTTAGGTGTCATTAAATAGGGAAGCATTTCCCAAGTTGCCATGCTGTTTAGGATGGCTTCCTTGCACCCATGCAGATGGGTCATGGCTCACCATATCCAGTTCCCTAGGAGTAACCTCCTTAAGCCTTTTCCCCTTGAAAGCATCTGTAAGCAGTTGAAGGTCATGATTGTTCACTCACAAGATCAATATACCATTAAATTGTGACAAAAAGCACTACCAGACTATTAAGTCTTCAGTCATACCCTCAATAATCCTGATAAAACGATGAGCTATTTTAACCTCACAGTGGCTCTTAACAGTTGCTTGAAAACCCATCCCAGTAAGAAAGCATTGAGATAAATTTTATGGAAATGCTGCCTTTCAGATATTTTTGGCCTAAACAATCCACCCTATTTGCTTTGCACCCTTGTCTGTATTGAATTAGTGCTCCACACCAGCATCCAAAATCAAGGTTAAGTACAAGCTTCAACAAATGCCATTTCGATAACATCTCCTAGTCTCGAATTTGAGGCCTCCTGTAACTAAACTAGCCTCTTCTTACTACAGAAGTGGTAATGTGTGTAGTCAACACCTGAAGATCTCTTGGAATAAAGAGGTTTTTTGGGTGAAGAAGAAGCCACTAAGGGAAAAAATGCCATTACTTTACTCACATGAAAAGTCCTGTTGTGGTTGACACAAAAGGAAATACAAATAAGTTCCATTCATTACCTCTCCCCTTTACATCATACCAAAATGCAGCATATCAGACAAGATACTAGACAGTCCACTGTGAATGCAGTTTTATTTAAAAAGTCCTTGAAAGAGAAAACAAACACCTGAAAACTGTCTGATATTCTGGAAGCTGAGGAAAAGCCCACTCCTGATCAGCTTTAGCCATCAACCCTTCCAAGTCAGATCTCCCTTGATATGTTAATAGACTGAATGTAGGAAAAGATACAAAACAACAAAGCTTCAGGTCAGTTAAGGCTTCCACTGATGTACTAGTGTGTCATATATAATGAAGGAGCCTAAAATCTCCTGGCTGTATCCTAGATACTGTCTTAGATACCTTAATTAGGAAAAGAGACTCTGTTTTAATGGTACTAATAACCTCATCTAATTTATCTTCAGTTTTTTTAGAGGATAGAAAGAGGCAGAATTTAATTTCATTTGCACTTCCCTGACATTTCTAGTATTTCAGGTCATCAGTCTTTTACCCCACTACAATGCTAAGGTTTCCTGGAGCACACAAGCCTTCCCACTAAGTGGGGTACTGTTCTGGAGGAAAAGGGGAGAAAAAGGAAGTCTAAAAGGTCAAAGAAAGCATACCCCCTGATGAGGAAGATTGGAAAACTAGTAACAATGGATGAAGAGAAGGCTGAGGTATTCAAAGACTTCTTTGCCTCAGTCTTAAATCCCTCCCACTGTAAAAGAAAATCAGGTTTGAGACCACCTGAGGAACCTGAACATACATAAGACTATGGGACCTGACAAGATGTATCCCAGAATCCTGAGAGAATTGGCTGATGGAGTTGCCAAGCCAGTCTCCATGATATTTGAAAAGTCATGGCAGGCCTCAGTGATATTTAAAAAGTCACGGCAGCCACTGATGAAGTCCTCAGTGACTGGAAAAAGGGAAACATTGCACCCATTTTTAAAAAGGGTAGCAAAGAGGACCCTGGGACCTACAGACCCATCAGCCTCACCAGTGTGCCTGGGAAGATCATGGAACAGATCCTCCTAGAAGTTATGCTAAGGCACATGGAGGACAGGGAGGTGATTAGAGGCAGCCAGCATGGCCTCACCAAGGGCAGGTCCTGTCTGACCAACGTAGTGGCCTTCTATGAGGGAGTGACTACATCAGTGGACAAGGGAAGAGGTAGGGATGTCATCTACCTGGACTTCTGTAAGGCCTTTGACACAGTCCCCCACAACATCCTTCTCTCTGAATTGGAGAGATATGGATTTGACGGGTGGACTGTTGGGTAGATGAGGAGTAGGTTGGATGGTTGCATCCAGAGGGTAGTGGTCAATGGCTCAATGTCCAGATAAAGGTTAGTGATGAGCAGTGTCCCTCAGGGGTCCATACTGGGACCAGTACTGTTCAATGTCTTCATCAAGGACATACACAGAGTGGGATCGGGGCATCCTCAGCAAGTTGGCAGACAACACCAAGCTGAGTGCTCAGGGACAGGATGCCATTCAGAGAGACCTGGACAAGCTCAAGGAATGGGCCCCTGTGAACCTCAGGAGGTTCAACAAGACCAAGTGCAGGATCCTGCACCTGGGTTGGGGCAACCCCTGGTATCAATACAGGCTGGGGAATGAAGGTATTGAGAGCAGCCCTGCCAAGAAGGACTTGGGGGTCCTGGTGGATGAAAAGCTGGACATGAGCCAGCAATGTGGGCTTGCAGCCCGGAAGGCCAATTGTATCCTGGGCTGCATCCAAAGCAGCGTGGCCAGCAGGTCAAGGGAGGGGATTCTGCCCCTCTACTCCACTCTGG
>NW_010512563.1:22966-40462 GCF_000687285.1 Phaethon lepturus | reverse complement strand
CTTATAAGAAAGATGGGGACAGGCTTGCTAGCAAGGCCTGTTGTGAAAGGACAAAGGGTAATGGTTTTCAACTAAAAGAGAGTAGATTCAGACCAGGTATAAGGAAGACATTTTTGACAATGTGGGTGGTGAAACCCTGGCACAGGTTGCCCAGAGAGGTGGTAGATGCCCCATCCCTGGAAATGTTCAAGGTCAGGTTGGATGGGGTTCTGAGCAACCCGCTCTATAGTTGACGATGTCTCTGCTGATTGCAGGGGCGTTGGGCTGGGTGATCTTTAAATGTCTTTTGCAACCCAAACTATTCTATGATTCTGTGATTCTAAAATAGTCTTTTGCAATTCAATAAGCAGCAATACAGCACTGAATTAAGAGATAAAATAAGAACACTTCACACTAACGTGGAAAACTGTCACGAAATGCCACGGAGCTGGCCACAAGCAGAGGGTCTGCACCCTGTGCAGTCATACCTTGGGGAAGAGGTTTATAGAATTTGGTAGTCTGAAATTTAACCAATATTGTAGTCAAATTTCTTTTTCTTCTTTTAATACACAATGGCTTATCTAGCACTCAAATTGACAAATGAAGCCCGAATGAAGCAACATGTATGCCAAAACCTTAAAAAATTTATGATAATTATTTTGCGCTGCCATTAGGGTTGATATGCCTAATATAACTGCTGGGCTCTGAATTCACCATACAAGTCTTGTATTTTAAATTAGTCAAATGTATAAAAGAATTAATCCCAAAGATTCTTTATTTCTGCCTATATAGTAACCCCTGTACTAATTTCTGGTATTCTAAATTACGTTCTATTTTGCAAAGTCCTCTTGAAATCTCTCAACAGCATGTCAAGTCAAGTATTTGGCACTGAATTGTTTCTACAAGGAAAGCTTTGTCTACACATATTAGCAAACAAATCGCATAATAATTTATAGCATTAGCCAATACTGCTTCAATGCATGCGTGAAGCAGTTTTAAAAGACTTATTACTTGTTTACTTGTCCCATCTTTCAATCGGCACAAGCAGACAATTGTGAATGAGAATTTAAAAGTGTAAATTTATGCTGTTCTTTATTTACAAGAACAAGAGTATATTAAAACTTGCCTAAAAAGAGAGAAATATTTATGCTTGTATTTGGAGAGCTGACATACCAATTTAGCCAAACAAATTCTTTCATAAAGAAAACAAATAAGCTCTAAATTCTGTCCTTAGAAGATATTTCTGTAGGTCACAAATAATGGAAAATGCAGTTTAAAAACCTCAGTGTAATCTTAACATAAGTGGTGTCATTGGCTAATATAGGAAAAAATTACTCCTTTGCATTCCTTAAAACTTAAGGCCTATTTTACAGGAAGCCTTATTGCACTAATACTTGTTAGTCATGAAATGAAAGTGTCCTGCAGTATCAGTAGTCTGTGAGTACAGTGATTCTACTTTTCACCATGCAGTCAAACCATAGCACAATAGAGTCAGTACACTTAAGGCCATATTGTCAGCATTTATTTTTCTACAGTCATGGGTGCTCACTTTAGTTGTCTCATGCTGTATTGTAGATGTCTACATTTGAGTCTTGGTCTCAAAAAGATGACACTTTCCATTAGGGTCTAAATTAAAAATGAAGAAAAGAAGTGGAAAAAGGTGATGTACATTTAACTGATACACAAACCCTTCTTTTGCTCAGAACACAGTTCTCCCACTAGGGGTTCAAATAATACAGTGTTAGGATACAAATGTACTTTTGGTACAAGGACCCCACCTGCAGTGCTGCGTCCAGCTCTGGAGCCCTCAGCACAGCAAAGACATGGACCTGTTGGAGCTGGGCCGGAGGAGGGCCACCAAAATGATCAGAGGGCTGGAACACCTCTCCTGTGAAGAAAGGCTGAGAGAGTTGGGATTGTTCAACCTGGAAAAGAGAAGGGTCCAGGGAGTTCTTACTGCAACCTTCCAGTACTTAAAGGGGGCTTATAAGAAACAAGGGGACAGACTTTTTAGCAGGACCTGTTGTGATAGGACAAGGGGTAATGGTTTTAAACTAAAAGAGGGTAGATTCAGACCAGATATAAGGAAGACATTTTTGACAATGAGGTGGGTGGAACACTGCCATATGTTGCCCTGAGAGATGACAGATGACCCATCCCTGGAAACACTGAAGGTCAGGTTGGACAGGTCTCTGAGAAACCAGATCTGTAGCTGAAGATGTCCTTGTTCATTGCAGGGGGTTGGACTAAATGACCTTTAGAGGTCCCTTCCAACCCAAAGCATTCTATGATTCTCTGTACTGCCCGCTAAAGCAGAAACCAATGACTCTTTGAATACATATTTTGTTAGCTCCATTATATCAAAGTACTCTGTGTATAGCCATGCAAACTAATCTTCATTTCCTCAAATAAGGGATTTGACCTTGCATTGTTTTTACCAGGTAGACTGAGAATTGTGTTCTGGCTTTAGCATAACAAGGCTGTCTGAGCTGTGTTATTTGCTTACTGTCTCTGTACTGTGGTACGGTAGGCCATTTCACAAAATGCAAACCTCTGTCCCGTCCAACAGTAACTTCTTTGCTGAAAGCACACTGTCACAGCACATTTCCCTTTTTTTTCCTGTTTTTCTGGAGCTCGAGGTCATAGGTAGAGAGGAAGAATATTTGCTGCTGGGTCCCTTTTCTTGGTGGATGACCACAGGTCACCAGCTCTTTTCCTGCTGTTCTACAATGGATAAGTAACGGTCAGGTGAGGATGCTTAATGTGCAACGGTTCTCCTCTGCGTCCTTTACCTCTCCTTCTAATGCAGAATAGGAGGACACGTAGCTGGGGCATCTTTCTCCTCCACCAAGGAAAAAGGAGGCAGTGGCAACTGAAAAAAGTAGAGGAACATGAACTGCAGAACAAACCTCATTGTTTTGTCAACATCTCACCTAGACAAACAACCAGCTAGGAAGATAACATGATACCACCGATGGATAAGTGAATGGAAATGGGTAGAAAAGTTTTTAGGACTATTTCTGTCTGATGTGGCTTTATTCAATCATGTTGCTTTTTGGTTAAACATTGAGCACCTTTTTAGCACCAGGCAAACCTCAGAGTCTTTGTGATTTTGCAGTACTTCTGAAAACTTTTGGTGTATAAGTGTCATTCAAAGTAGAGTCAGAGAAAACACTAACTTATTTTTGTTGTGTGCTTTGTTTCAAAAGTAAAAGGCAGGTTGATTCTATGTATGAGGATAGAAGCTTCCATATGCTATCCTTAAAAAAAGCTCTGTAAGTGTCTATTCTAGGTATACAGTGTATGTGTGTCTGTTTGTTTGTGTGGATGGAAAAAAATAGAAAAAATGCAAGAAGATACTACATTTATTTTTAATCCAAACAGTCCCCAGCTTAATTACATCAATTATCTCTTGATTTTTACATCATTTTTTTTCATAAGAAATCGTGCATAAGAGAAAATTTCTACTGTAATCAGTTGAATACCAAACTATGTTTGCTTTTTCCCTTGAGGATAACCTAAAAAAAAACCCCCTTGTTTTCAAATGATTTTTTCAAGGCAAAAATAATTAACATTTTATCTAGCATTGTACTGCATCCGTAACTACAGCCTGCTAAAGATGTATCATTTCACAATCTATCTCATCTGCATTGCTAAACAATAGCAGAAAGAGAGCATAGTTCCCTTGATATACAATAGCACTATGTCCCCCCATCAACAGTGAGCAGGTTCTTGTTTCCAAAAGATTAAAATAATTATTACAGTAACCTAAAAATCTGCTGACTCAGTACTTGATTTGAATGCTGATTGGATCTCCAATGAGTTAAAAGTGCATCTTTGAAAATTTGCTATAGCTAAGGAAAGTAATTAACAAGAAAAACGTAGCTGTACATACATCAGCTGAGTGCAGGACCCTAACTGGATCGATGCTGCAGCTGGGGAAAGCTGCTGGATGACAATATCACTCTGCTGCTCCCTATTTGTTTAGAAGCGCAAGTCCTGAGTAGGTGGGTATCATTGACAAGTGACTGTGATCTAGCTCCTGGAGGGCTTGTCCCTAGACAGCCAAAAAACTACAGTGACACGTGGCAAAAATCGACATAATTAGAGCTCTCTACTCAGCAGAGTGCCAGTTTGGGATAATAGTGATACATTAGAGGTCAGGTCCGAGATTCATCTACTGAACTGTGAAGGAAGGTTAGCCTGATGTCTGTGCTACCCTGTGTCACATTCGGGTGAGTTCGCTTCAGTTAAGGTAAGAAATGATCCAAATAATCACCCCTTCCTTCAAGCCAAAGAAATAGCATCGGAAGAAACATCCCTGTCACAAAACAGCAATTGGTTCCTAGCTTGCTCCTTCTGGAAAAACAACAGAGCTGCTGAGTACGGGAATCAAATATTTTTTTTAATACTATACAGAGCAGCCTACACCTAGCCCACAATCTTCCAGTTTACACACTTCGCACAGGAACCATGTCACTTCTCTAAAATGCAGCCATGTGGGGGCTTGAATGTAGTCCCAATGCTACAGTCCATTAGTTTATCTATTAAACCTCTTCTTTTTGCTCTAGTCATTTTTGTTGCACTTCTCTGCATCTTTTTTCTTTCTGCTACTTCTTATTTGAGGTAAGGCAACCAGATGGAACCAGTTTTAAAAGCAAGGCCATATTATTAGTTTGTGTAATAGCATCATAATATTTTGCCATTTTTTTCTTTACTCATTTCTCAATGCAGCCTAAAAGTTAGCTGGCATTTTAAAAAACCTTTTTCTAAGTAGCTACATTCAGTTTAGAACTACTTGATATTTAGTGGCTCAGGATTTTTTTTTCTTTCAGTATGTGTTGCCTTGTGAGTTTTTGTATCTATTATTGTATTGACTAAACACATATGTCCAATCTAAAAAAAAGGCAGAAAACTTAAAGTGTTTTCTTCAAGCTAGGCAGATGCCTTAAGCAAATGTTTTGGAATGACTGTTAATCATCTGAATGAGAAAATATGTATGCATAAAGGAAAATGCTCATTACTTGTTCACTATTTTACTGTTTACTCCATTGAGGGAGTACAAAAAATATTATAAGCTTTAGACAACCAGTAAAATATCACAAATAACAATTATTCATATTAGAGTGTTCTCTGAATCTCTTAATAAACTGAAAATTATTCATCCAAACTATGTAAAAATATAAATATTTATTACAGCAGGCAAAACAAGGGTCTGATTGCAAGTTGTTAATTAATTGGGGCTTTTCTAAAATCACAGAAATGCTTCTCAAATAGATTGATGAGTTCTACTTTTACCTTTTTTCTTATTTGCTTCTTATTTCTCTCATTTGAATTTTTAGTCCCATATTTAAGCATTAGAAGGATAATAGATACAAATTTACATCCAGATGTTCCAAAAATATGCACTAATTCCCTAAACCTCTGTTTCTTAACTCAGTAAAACTGTCAGTGCTCATAACTTCTCGAAGTCAGGTCTTACATGAATCACATGAATGCTACAGAAAACTTGGGCCTTTTCAGCTTCATAACCTCAATACTGGAAGGGTTAGTGTAAAAAGCAAGAAAAGTGTTAGTGTAAAACACGCGCACTAAAGAAAAATTTGTTCAACATATTTCACTAATGAAATTATTCCAACACGTTTCTCTGAAATGGTTGAGAAAGGTGGATATTCAGACCATATCAGATGGAGGAGGCCATGTGAACATCAAGTTGTGAGAACAGCTTTTCCTTTTCTGTTTTAATCATAGGATGATGCCATCTCAGACACAAAATGAGAATGCAAACTGGCATAGTGAAGCACAACCAAAGTGTGGCAAATCCGAAACCTGAATGTAAACTGCAAAAAATCAGCACAAGCAGGAAGGCTCTTGACACAGTCAAATATGTTAGATGTCTCCCTGAAATGCATGAGAATGTGTTAAGTTCTTCACAGATAAATATGGTTTGTATAAAGGGGTTAATAGGAGAAAGCAAGCAATGTTGGGTCATGACACACTCAGAATAAGTCACTCACATAAAACAAAAGTATACAGTTCCATAAAAGTAGTAAAAATCGTGCAGAGAGGTCTGTGTGATGAGGTCAGTAGGCAGGAACTTCAAAAGGCACACCACGGGAAAGGAATTGAACAGCACCAAAAAAAAAAAAAAAAAAAAAAAAGACTCCCAAGCAGTGAAATCAAAGTCTACCTTGCAGAGGCAAAAAGAAATCATATTAAATGGAAAAGAAATAGAGGTAAAAAACTGCGTAAGAAATAAGGATGTCAGGTAAGGAAAAAGACTAAGGTGTCTATAGGCGGATTTGAGAAGAATAACAAAGAAAATAACTATTGCTGGGAGAATATGTTCAAAGAATGCAGATAAGTATTCGAAATACATGAGAGAAAACCTCATAGGGACAGAAATAAGGAAATGTCAAGTAACCACAATCTTCTGTTTACACAGCAACCTGCATTGCAATTGCAGCTGAAGTGTTCTTTACTTTCTTTTCCAAATCAGTGTGCCTGTGTATGTGCGTACGAGTGTGTGACTGCACAAATCGCTTAAATGCAGAAAGCAGTGGAGCAGAACAGAGCAGCTGTTTAGAACTGCACAGCGACGAGACACGGCACTTTAGGACAGGAAGTAAAGGAGAATACGGTATCCAACTGAAGCTGCAGAAGGGATTTTATGTCAACAGAATGCAATTACCAAAACTGGAGTATTTCCAGGACAATAGAACTAGCATAAGGGTATAATCATTATTGCCTGAAATTGAATATAATAAAGGAATTAGTTAGACAGAGATAACTTCTTCAGAAAAGGGAACAAGATGAGATGGAAAAAGAAACTGGAAAGGGTTGTAAAAAGCATGACCTCCTAACAATGAGAGATTGCAGATATAAGCCAAGTTATACTGCAAAAAGGATATGAATCAAGCAGTTGTACAGACGTTAAAATGATTTGATCTTTTATAGTCTAAAGAGGGGTAAGAATTAGGGCCAAACCTTTCTTTCCTCACTCATTCCATGAACTATGGATGCATGAGCAAGAAAAACAGCATCTGGCTAATAAAAAAGACCTGATTCTTGCCATAGCTATGAGTAATGCATGGATATATGATAGTAAAGGCAGGAGCTCTGCAAAACAACCACAAGCTGTTAAAATTTGTCGTTAGGTCTGGAGACAACCACTGCTCACATCCTGAATCTCCCTTGTGCACATCTCACAGAAAGAATGCAGAGAGAGGAAAAAGAAGTTTAAGATTTAAAAGTTTAAAAGATTAAATAATGCTTTACTTTGCAACAGGGAAGCTAGGGCTGACAACTATAAAAGCCAGAACCAAGTCTGAAACGTACAGCTCCTTCATGTATCTCATAATTTCATTTCAATAGTGTTACCAACGGATAAAGCAGAGGTCCAATTTCTCAGCTGCTGTGACTCTCCATAGCATCTCCAGTGTTAATTTAATCCAGTTGAGGGCCCAGGCAGGGCATTTAACTATGTGCTTCATTCCGCTTGTGCAGGCAGCATTGTAAATGCACCTTTCAATGGAGTGTGTGATTAGAAAGGATTGATAATACATGCACAGTGTTACCCTACACTACCAGCAAATAAATGTGATAACATTGACTAAAGTTTATGAGCTGTGATCTTTCTGAGTCGTAATAGAAACCACACTTTCCTAAGACATTTTGTGTTATTTTGCTTTATGTTTTAATTCTTCGAAATCTTAAGTAACTTTAATGCAAGCCATCATAAAAAAAGAAGAGAGAAAAAAAAAAAGAATGAGGAAGACAACACAGAGGGCTCTCCATGACACATTCAACTTAATTAAACATACATCAGCTTGAGCTCACACAATGTGGTCATGCTTAACGTATCTGAAAGAACTGTTTGAATAAGTATCTGAAAGGCTTGACAGAGAAAAAGCTATGGACATACTTTACCAGGATTTTAGTAAAAGCTTTTGATACAATGCCATATAGGAATCTAATCCACCAGCTAATCGTTACATTTATTATGAGGTGAGCTACTTGACTGGATTAAACCCTGGTGTGTGAGTTGATTAGGTTTAGGGTAGAAAGACTAGTGGAATTTAGCAAAGAAACAGGTCCACTTGGCAACAGCAGTCCTCTTTGCTCTTGTCCCTTGTATGGAGATTTAGGAGAGGGGCAAAGGTAAATTTAGGGTGAAATTTCACCTTTCTGCGGGCACATCAGTCTTCTTTCATGGAGGCATTAGAACATTTTTCTGTGAGCAAAATTAATGAACATGTCTTGATTTTTCATAAACCATATTTTTTGTTGCTTCGAGTAACAAAATATACTTGTATTGAAACAGCTGGTACCTGCCTATAGAGTAATGCTTTTAAAGGGAGGAAAGAAGAAAAATAAGGAATAGAAAGATTTTTAATAGTTTTTAATTATTATGATTGCTCTAATTTATTTTTCTGTTCCAGTTTTTCATTTTCCTCGGCAGATCTCTCACATAGCACATTCAGTGGGCATAGCTACTGTAGGTGTTATAGCTGAGTTTTACCCATTTGCAGAAAAACATACATGAAACTAAGTATACTTCCAAACCTATGAGTTTCCACTCTTGGAGTGTCTATGGGTTCATTAAGCCAACGGATATTCAAGGCAGGACTTTGCAGTATTGCAAGCGTATATGGTCCTTCAAGCTTAGAGATGTGGAAGTGTTTACAGAGATTCCTGTTGCATTAATTCCTGCTCTTCACCTATATTTTCAATACATTCAAAGATCACTACATTTCCATAGCTTCCTCATCACTTTTACGTCAATCGATTGTCCCTCTCTTGATGATATTTTGAGATACCAATGGCAAGTCTATGTGTAATCAGCATGAATTTCCATGGATTGTCCCATGATTCAGTGAACTATTTCCACTCCTGCTTCCACTAGATCTCCTTACTCGTTGGCTAGCCAGGTAACGCTCGCTTACAGCACGGCTGCTATGAAGGCTGAACTGCTCCTCAGTCTCTTCATTCTGACCAGATGTGGGACGATTTTTACTTTCTACCTGTGCCATTCATATCAGTCACTGGTGAAAATCACAGGCTTCTGAATGGGGTTGAAATCTTTTGCTTCACATATTAATGATATATTTTACCTTCCTTTGGTTTCAGATTCTACCCAGTTTGCTTAGCCAACGTAGATCTCAGCCAAAAGTCTGTGCTCACTACCCGTTTCCAGCGATCTACAGTAATTAATGTCATGTTATGTCAGCGCCTGGGGTAATAATAAAAAGAGGTTCCAAAAGTGGTTAATTATTTAAATTATCAGTATAGTGTTTCTTTTTGTATGAAGGGGTGACATATGGAAACGAAGCAGATTGGAGAGTATTACATATTCACTGTACTTTTACACGTTAGCTGCTTATGGAGGTATAATAAAGAGAAAACTGAAAATCAAAATTTTAAAGTTTGCACAGTATGTTTGAGCATAAGAAACAGATTGGATCAAAAATTAAAATCAATTTGGGATCCATATCTGACAACCAACCCCTCTTAATTTGGCTCTAATAATATGGCAGGGTTTCTTTGCATGTTGCAGGATGTGGCTATCACTGAAAATTATGTTTCTTCCAAAATATAGGTGTAGTTGAACCCTGCTGACACCAAAGCACTTGTTTTCTACCCTTTAGTTGCCTTCCTATTGATAGGCCAGGAAAAAAAGCAAAACAAAACATGCAAATTCTGAACAAACATCTTACATCATGCTCTGCAACTGTCTGAAGGTGGCCACCAGCATTAACACTGAAGCGGTCAGGTACTACATCTGGGGACACTGTCCTGCATAAGCCATAGATCCTGTAATGGTCCTTCTTATGTGGTGGGATTTATTCTGTGCTTACGTGCTGTCACCATAACTTCTGCAGGAGAAACATTTTCTGATAGCAGGACTTGGCAGAAAAATCACCTCTCACTCACCTGTAGAATTATTAAACAAGTCCTCAGTCTTACTTATTTATTGCTGACACCCACAGTTCTCCTTCCTGTTTCTTGACTGGCAAATAGACCTTCCTACAGAACATGAGCCTTGCAATTCTTTTTAGTGTGGAAGCACATATGTTTTATTCAGTTCTTATATCTTTGCCCAGAGCACAAAGCAAGTCCTTAATAATTTAGTCTTACAGATGACTCAGAATCATCATATCCTAGGCTTACCCTTAAACCAAAGCTATTCATGGTCTGAACTTAGTATTATAGCTTTTAAATTCATGACTTTGGGAGCAGACAGTACTTATAAAAGCACATCGTATATATTTTTTGTGCTAAATGTCAAACTATTAAGGTTTATATTTCCTAACTTTTCCAAAGATTAGGGGAAATACAACTTAGTTGCTGTACTTCACAGAGCTGAGAAAGCCTGAGAATAGTTTTTGTGATTTCAGCCTCACTGCTGCAGTCTTCCTAATGCTGCAAGAAAATTACTTCAAAGTACTTTTTGACAGTCATTCTTAGATACACAGCAATTACTGTCATGCATTTTATGCAATCAACCTATGGTTCTTGGGTCTGTGTCCCTACTATGGGGCTCTAGGAGTCAGTCTCACAGTTTTGTCAGAAAGGATCGCTCCTTAAGAACTGCTTTGCCAGAAGGATCTTTGAATAGATAATTCATTCGTTTCTGGGCAAATCTCTAACCATAACCAATTCTATCTTTATTAGGGAAACGCATAAAAACCATAATGCTCAAAATGCACAACATTTTCAACTGAGTGACTTATCTCTCAGTTGAGTGACATATCTTTTTCACCTGATCACAGGTAGTGATCTGTTCATGCACAAAGCCTGGAGAATATTCATTTTTTCCTACCACATATACATTCAGATGTTTATCATGTGACCTAGACATTTTTAGAAATACCCTGAAGTGTTCACTTAGTCTCCAAAGATTAATATTAATTAATAATTACAATTATTAATAATTCAACACTTTGCAAGTATTAACAAGTAAATGAGTTCTACAGGTCAATAACGTTTCTGATATAAAAGCGGGAAAAATCCTATTAGAGAATAAGTAGTCAGTTTGATGGCAAATTCCTGGAGGATTACGGGTATTGTTTCTGATTTGCTCTTTATCTTGACAAGCCTTGTGGATGAACTGTAGCAAGATTACAATCATGATCATTCACCAGAGCCTGAATCTTCGATGAACAGCTGACTTTAGCTTTTTATATTCATATCCTGGGGAAATCAGTCCTGCTTAACCCTTCCATTGCATACTAACAAGTCTTCTCAAGGTACCTTATGTATTTTTATATCAGTGCAAGCTCACAGGATCAAAACTAAATAAATTAAGAAAATCTATTTCAAAATTATACTCCTGTTTAGCTTGTCAGTATGCGAACTAAAGTGGATATTTACTCTGCATAACAGTGGATGTCCTGTGTAAACATAGCTGAAGTAAAGGACAACTACAAAGACGGAGGTTACTTTTTTCAAGCCGTCTTCCTCTGTTTGCGTAGGTGTGAAACCACCATATTTGCATGGAAGCAACTAATGTAAGGCTCTTAGCAGGTAGGACTACATTCATAAAATGACTGACGGAAGCATGAGAGAATATAGGCAGGCACTGGAGTACGTGATTTTGGCTGTGCATGTGACTGATACGGCTTAAACACCTGGGGCCATCCAGCGCAAGCCTGGATTTCTTTTGATTGGCTGGTAATGACTGAACCGCGTTTTGTCAGTATGCTTCTGCCTACAAGTCTGGTAAAAGAGTCTGCAGAACACGATGATGTCTTGTGTGACCACCAGCAGTTCAACTTTATTCCTGTTGTATAAGATTTTGTGTCACAAAGTGATGCAAGTGATGATTTTGTTTTGAAAGCAAGGAACCATTGCTAAGTCTTGCAGAGGATTTTGGTTAATAGCAGGAGGATTTGATTGTGTTTCAGTAGACACCATAAATAATTAGAACTTTTATTCAGACAGAAAGAAATCAACAAACCACAAGAAGGCTACGTTCTCAAACAGGTCGGGCTGAGAGGCAAAAGAAGGAGGAATGAACAGAACTAGAATCATCCAGTCCCTTTTTCTTTTTCAATGGGGAAACAGTCACAGAAAGGTCACAGGATGTGGCCTTCACTCAACAGGTGATCTAAAGAACTAAACAAGTAAATATTCGCTACTTACTTAAATTAGCCAGGTTCTGCAGGTCTAAGCTGTGATGGCTGTGGTTCATGAGACATAACTCAAGCTGATCAGTGGGTTACTTAATATACATATATCAAGGTGATGTTATAGGTAAACCCTCAATATGCATATACTGCTTTGCTAAGAGCATGTTTTGGCCTCTAACGACAATTGCTTGTGAGTTGTCTTTAGGTGGTGTGGCCCAGGGTTAATCTTAGCTGACATAGGACAAATTCACTGGTAGGATCCTTGCAGAGTTGTCAGCACCTCGACATGATAATCAGGGATGTGAAGTGCTGCCTGTGCTATTTGTATTCATCCAAGCGTGGCGGTGTGCAGTATGATAACCAAACATTACTCACATAAATATGTGGTGCCATTCAAACCCATTTTTTTGTTAAAGGCTGTGCTGATGAGTAAATGGTAACTAAATATCATGCAATGACTATCCTTATTTCTAGATTCCCTGGAAATAACAAGAAGAAACTACCTAGGTCTCTTATTAAATCTTTGCTTATTGATCTCAAAGCAGCTCATAAATCTAGTTCCATTTTATTATCTCAGTTTCACAGTAATGAAACACAGTTTCACACAAGCCCGCTACTATTTCTAGTGCCTTGTGTAGTATTAGCTGTGTCACCGTGTTTGCTTCTTTACAAAAGGCAAACCTAAACTAGCGTCATACTTTCTGAGGGTCTAATACATTTATCTTATCATTGCTGTTGTATCTGTCGACTGTGCTCACAAAGGCTTGTCCATTTTACCGTGTGTTGTACAAGCATGGAGTAACAGAGGTCTGTTCTCCTAAAGATCTGAGGTTGAAAGAGATGTTTATAAAACAAAACCGAGAATAGTTGGTGGATACACTGTGTCTTCCCCCAGCCAAGAAGCGTGATCAAACATACCCTTGCCTGTGTACAGAAACATAAGAATATTTTGAGGTAACATAATTTTCAATGAGAATAAGATGTAGGTATGTCTTGTAAAATGCAGTCAATCAAAATATTTCTTGAGGTGATGCCAGCAGAAGGCTGAGTGACAAAAAGCCTGATTTTATTCCTGTGGCCTTTCCAGAAAAAAAGAGTCAAACCAAAAGCTTAAATGAATGTCTTTAAATTAGTGTTTCTGTTTGTTAACATTCATTTTCTTTACAGTTTCCTATAGTAAGCTTTCAGAAGATAGTTTCTATTTTGAAAGAAAAGTGAAATATGCTTACTATGTACCAGATTAGAACTGGAATTAGCATATTTGTTGGTTATCCCTGGAAAGTTGAGATCAAACATTGACTTAGATCAAAAATAAAAGTGGGTTCAGTGGTAAAGTTTAGAGCATGATCTAATGAGGTCATTTCAGATTAAGGCAGCAAAATTCATCACTGCATAAGATTTCGTCTGTAAGTCTTGATTATTCAGGAGACTGATTACTTTCTGTGACTTTTGGATCTCCTTCAGACATTGGAAGTGCAATTTAGTTGCCTAATCAAAGGTGTAGATATAGTAGGGTATCCTCATCTAGGATTCGATCCCTGTTTATCATAACCAACAAATACATGATGTGCATCTGTAAAAAGAAGAGGTTGGATGTGGAATACCTTTTTTTTTTTTCTGGCAAGTCCTAATTTTTGCAGATGAAAAAGCAAAGGGAATAATATAAAGCAGCTGGCCATTTATGCTACCTCTCATTCAGGTTTGAGCTGCAATTAGAGTTCTTCTCTTTTGTGAATACTAAACTCACCTTTGGAAGATGTAAAAACTCACTGAAACTCCCAAAGAAACAATTTTTCCTGCTAGATCTCACTCTTGTGCTTACCAGGTGGACTTGGGTTTTTTTATTTTATCCAGACTGAGGGGCTGCTGCCATTCATCATTCCATTTGTATTCTTTTTCTTTCCTCTTCCTTTTTTGGAAGCTAAACAAATATACTGGCACTTAAACAGGAAAAAAAAAAAAAGTACATTGCAATATGCTATTATCTCCCTTGCTCCCTGCTTTCTAACAACACAATGTCTTGACTTATTTTTATGTTTTATATACATTATAACCACAGTCTGATATTCTCTCATACATCAAAGGATACAGCTACGCATGCAGTAGGGGAAAATCTCACTGTCAACTCTCATGTGGACGTGCAAACTTGTGTATATGTGTATGTGTGTAGTTGAGACTTTTCAGAATCGTTTAGATGTTTATAGCTACTATTGTACATTTACTTACACTTACCCACTTAGTTTTACTTACACCCAAATGGAGGTATGGCTGATTGGACATGCACCTGCATGCAGTCACACAGTGACACCTGAATGAGACAGAATGTCAAGGAGCTTGTAAATGCAGAAATACATCTGGTCTTTACAATATGTATCTGAAAATAATCAATGATCTCACTCAACTATTTTTAGTCCATTTTTCCTTGAACCAATACAATTTTAGAAGTACCTAAACATTAAGTATGTGAACACTTAGATTTTATTAAGCATGAAACAAACTTGAGAATAACTGAGGTCTGACAAACCTTAGGAAATTATATCTGTTGCTTAAAAAAGGGGTAGCTTAAATAAACAAATAATCCTTTTTAGATGGTTTCTAAAACTTAAACCCTTCCTTCCTTCCTTCCTTCCTTCCTTCCTTCCTTCCTTCCTTCCTTCCTTCCTTCCTTCCTTCCTTCCTTCCTTCCTTCCTTCCTTCCTTCCTTCCTTCCTTCCTTCCTTCCTTCCTTCCTTCCTTCCTTCCTTCCTTCCTTCCTTCCTTCCTTCCTTCCTTCCTTCCTTCCTTCCTTCCTTCCTTCCTTCCTTCCTTCCTTCCTTCCTTCCTTCCTTCCTTCCTTCCTTCCTTCCTTCCTTCCTTCCTTCCTTCCTTCCTTCCTTCCTTCCTTCCTTCCTTCCTTCCTTCCTTCCTTCCTTCCTTCCTTCCTTTCCCTCCCTTCCTCCCTTCCTCCCTTCCTCCCTTCTCTCATTTTCCTCTCTCTTTCTCTCTTTTTCTTTCTCTCTCTTTCTTTCCCTCTCTTTCACTCTTTCTCTCCTTTTTGCTTTCTTTCTTTTTCTCTCTGTCTTTCCTCTCTCGCATTCTCTCTCACTTTCTTTCTCTCTTTCTTTTTCTTTCTTTCTTTCTTTCTTTCTTTCTTTCTTTCTTTTTCTTGGAATGTATTTTATCATCTGTCAGTTTTGCCCTATGATATGTCCTCTTAAATTGGATCTGTAAGCCCTTCATAAAGTTTAATAAATCTTCAGCATTTCACCCTAAGGAAATTATATTAAAAACCTTCAAATGTGAAGTTGGGCCCGCAGACACACAGCACTGGGAATTATATCACCATAATCAGCTTGTAATGAAAGCCTCTGTCGCTGTTCTCTCCCAATCATAATCTGCCTGTCTTTATGAAAAAAGGGGGGTTTGTCTGGGTTCATCTGCAAGCTTTAATTGGAAGATGTCTTCATTTCATTCCAGCCTACTGGGATAATAACTCAGCCCTATGTTTAAACACAGGCCCTTGCCGCTGATATTTTTTCATTTAGTAAAGCATGTCTCTTTAAATGATTTAGCAAATCACCATGAATGCCAAGGCAGGATGATTGGCACCTCATTGCTGGTGCACCATTTGCATGACATTTGTTCTTCAGCCCGGAAAGCTGCAGCAGGTAAACAAGCAGGCCCTGCACTGACTCCCTGTGAGTCCTTCCCTGTTTGTTTTCTCATAATCAAATGACATTTATGGAGAGGCAAATGCAGCTGCACATATATGGAGAAAAAATGCAATCAGGCCAAACATGATGACTTCATTCAGGTGATATTTTGATTAGAGAAAGGACATTTTTATGGCATAGGGTTTCTTGCAAGTGAAGTCAGTCGAATTCCATTTTACAATCTTTTTTTTTTAATATAAATGTTAGGTTCTAATAATTGATTGCATCCAACAGCACTGTCACTGTTTCAATGCAATATGTAGAAGTGCAAATTTCTTAAAATTGTGAGGATTCTCTTCTGCACCCTTCTGAGCATTTTTTTTTAAGGTGCAAATCTCTCTTTCTATATATAAAGCTGTTCCATTGTGTCACTGTAGCCTTTTCCTTGAAGACATTTCAGAAGGAAGGTTATTTCTGAAGTTAAACATTTTAAACTTATTTCCTAGCGTATCATGGTGTCGAGAGACTTGGTAGAGAACAAATTGAAAGATTAAAATATGTATATAATATACAGCTTATACATATATTGCATCATACAGTGCTTGTACAACAACCGATGGCATCCTGCTGCTACAGAAGTTTCAAAGGCCCTTTGAAAACACAAATAAAAAATAGCAATTATTGAGCATGGAAGGTGGGTACTGTGAGGGAGACACAGCTACCTTGAGTGGCCACACTCAGTTTTTTCGTTCTTCTTAAGGAAGTATATTCTCATCCATCTGCTGAAGGAGGCAAGACCTCTGCATTTGTCATGTTGTCTGAAGAAAATTTTAAGTGAGAGGAACCATGACATTTGGAAGAGTCTTCAGTGGCTGTGTAAAAGAAGGGAAGCAGAATCATAATCATATGGTCCCTACACAGCTTGATCCAGAGAAGTTGAGAGTAAAAAGCAGAATTTTTTTAGCCACCTTCATACCAGTCTTTTTCAAAACAGTACTTAAAGAGCTGAATGCATAGGTGTGTGTACGTGGAGTGAAGGGCGAATAGGACTACAGCAAGCTCTCTATTTAATAGGTTGTTAATTGTTTGAAAATCTACTGACAAGTGTCCCACAAAAGGCTGCTGAGTGCTCAGCATGTTGTGAAAATTTGTCCATAGAGTAAGAGAAAAATTTGGTTTGGCAGAGAGGAGAGCAAAAATGTTCCACAGAGTTGTCTTCATCCTATCTTTTCCCAGAAGAGCTTCTGCTCATATATTTTTGTGCTGGTTCTTTTACCAGTTTTTTGGAAAGACACACTCCTCCAACTCTAAAACAACATGGAAGTATTGCTATTTCAATATTCAGGGCTTCATCTCCCTGGACTGACTGTTATTTACTGCATCAGCCTTCAAGTAGGCACTAAGTAATCTGTAGACAGCATCCAAAATCAGACTTGCTAATTGGGCTAATAGGGTTTCCAGAGTAACACTGTGCTCATGGTCCTTACACAGAGCAGGGGACGACTGCTTAGGTATTTTCGAGCATCTCACGCTTATGAGTTCCTATACAGAACAACCGAGTTCAGTGTGAAAAAAACACAATATACAGAGTGCAGCCTGAACTCGAAAGGAATCACTAATGTGGCTCAAGAAATTGCTGGACCAGGTAACCAGTGGAGAGCTGAAATAACAATTGTGCAGAGGTAATTGGCCCTGCAATTGGAGCTGAGCTGAGAGAGAGGAACGGGAAATATTGCCTCTCTACTTGGTAGATG
>NW_010512563.1:0-22935 GCF_000687285.1 Phaethon lepturus | reverse complement strand
GAAAGAGGGCAGGGGTATACAGAGAAGCAGATGAGACAATAAAACTGATGGATCAGGGAGTCATTTGGAGAGTCCGGCTCCGTCCTATCCAGTGGTGAGAAGGTAATTCAGTCTCAGGGTTTGGGAGGGATAAAGGTGATGAGGCTTACTGCTCAAAGGAGTTGTGGCTTGGGAGACCAAATGTCATGCAGGGAGCTGCAAAATCAGAGAGTGGGGAAGATCAGGAAAATTAATTAGAATTGCCGGTACTTGCTAGCTACAGTCATTTGAAGTCTGTGGACGTAGCCTAACAAGTAGGACTTTCAGAGAGCTGGGAAAACAAAGCCCTCCTTGCCTGCCTGCTCTTCTTCACTTATGCATTAAGATAAGTTGCCCTGTTTCCAAACGTGTTAGATAACATGCTCTTTTGAAAATCTCAAAGCATGAGTTGGTGCATCATTAGATTTTGAAAAAAAATCTCACTTTTATTTAGGGATCCTTTAGAGAACATAATACAGCTGTCTACACTTCCTCTTTTTATCATTCTGATTTTGAATTTTAGGCAGAAAAAAAACCTCCTTGGCTTGTGTAGCTATTATCAAATTAAGGTAGAGGTTGTCTGATTTACTTCTCCTAGTTGCTTTACTAGAAGCTTGATGGCGCACATGATTTTAATTGCTAATACTTTCTTCCTTTTTAATTCATTACTCTAAGCAGAATCATGTGAATAGTCGTGAATAGAGATTCATATGAAATAAGGATAAGAGCCTACAAATTACTACTGCTTAAGGATATTTTCAAGCTGTGGAAATCTGAAGGCACTTTGCAAAATTAGTAAAGTTTAAAGATAAAAATTCCACCCCCATAGCCTCTTTATGCCACTTCACCCATACAGGTGCCAGGATGAATAATTTCTGGAAAAATCTCTGAATCCAAGAAATCTGTCCAGCAGTTGTCAATGTGACCCTTCATGACTTCAGTACAGGGGTCAGAAGGATACTGCAGAAACTGTCCAAGTTATGGTTTTTTATTAGCCTGGACTGTGAAGAGCAGAAAAGTCTTACAGGCAGCTGAGTAAGCATCAAACATCAAGGTGTTTGACAAGACTGACAAGACAGTCTCTGTGGAGCTGTTTTGCTCATAGCATGAATCCACTTTGCCTTCTCAGGTTGAAATCTAGAAAGCATCAAAAGATCACAATTACCTTTGCTTGTTATGTGAATGAATGCTTTGCTCTCACAGATATTTGGAGAATGGCTGCTGCTTGTAACTATTTCTCCATTCACGTGCACAAGGACGGCTATTTGCTATTTATTATGCATAAAAAGTACATCGCTTGGCCAGGGAAGAGAAAAATACTTTTAACTTAAGGGATATACACAGTGGCACTAATAAAGAACAAGTAAAAATTAAACAGTGTGCAAATGCCCCATAGTTCTAACCCTGTTTGCTCAGACTACACAGCAAATAGACATTCAGAAATCACTCACTAGCTGGAAAGTTGGGAGCTAAATGTATGTTGCACAGTAACTGCTGGAAGAATGCACATCTTGAGCCACTGCCAAGGTGCATGATGTATAGGACTGCCCATGTATAGGTTTGGATCAAATTCCAATATCTTGCAATGTTAATAATAATTGGATTGGGATAACTGGATTAAAAAATCTATTTTCAGTTCTCCTTAGATGGTAACAGAGATGTCTAGACTTGGTCAAAACTTCTCCGGAGCAGGAAGCAGGGGGAAGGGGAGGAAGCAAAGAAGGTTAGGGGAAAGGGATAAAGGAAGAGAAAAAAAGGGAAGAGGAGGGGGGAAGGGAGAAGGAGGAAGGGAGGCAGGAGAAGCAGGAAGAGAGAGCAGGGGAAAAGAGAAGGGGAAAAGAGAAAGGGGAAGGGGGGGGGAGAGAGACAGAGGGTTTCTCAAAAGCTCATATTCTATTTCCTGCTTGTCTCTAATGAGAACAAGATTGTCCTCTGCCAGTTTTATGAGGAATGGTAAAAAAAACACCCCTCTTTAAGCTTTGTTAAATCTTCTGTCTCTCAGAGACTTTAAAACCAGAACTGCAAACTGAATTTTACAGAAGGTTCTTTAGCGAAAGTGATTCATAAAGAAGTAACTTTTTAAAATTTAAATACTTAATTTAAAAAATCTTATTGAACGAGGTTACCATTCTTTGCAGCTGGAATTCTTTTCATTCAAGGAATTCATTTTCCTGAAAAAATCTATGTACTGGAATAATTTTCAGTGTCTCTACATTTGGTTAAAACAGTGTCATCAGAGTTCAGTGTAAGCTGATTTGTATGAATTTTCAATGAGTGTACAAAGGACAGCCTCTCACAACATAAGTGACTGAAACAATACAAGTATATCTATACTACTAGACATTATTGTAAAAGTTATGCAAATAGGATTTAATAATCAGATCTTTCTGCTTTAAATATACAAAATCTCGGTATGGATTTTCTTCTCCAAATTTTTTTAACAAGGACTGCATTCTCAGCATGAAATTTTGTATTCTACAGGAAATCTTGGCTTCTAAATGTTTTCAGATTAAAAAAAAGTGATTCACTGTTCACATTTTTTGAAAGCAGCGGATGGTCATGTGCAAAAAGGAAAGAGATGGCAAGCAAAAATTTAGAAGAGTCATTATTTCTTTTGGAAAGATATTTGAAAGGAAAGGGGTTTGATAAGGTTATCGTGTAGAAAGAATTCCTGGGGTCCATTTTCAGCTGGAATTCTTTCAATATTCTAAATGGCTAAAAATTATGCTGAAATAAAAAATATTCATAGTCTGCAAAAAATGCATATTCTTTTGATACAGATGCTAGATGCATTTCAGGCATTCTACAGAGTACAAGGTCATATATCCTTTTTAACTTATCATGGTATAATTTGAACACACAACAGAAAGCCAAGGAGATTGTCAGTGGCACAGTCTGGTCTGATCTGTTCATAGCAAATAAAGCTGCTCAGGGATGTTTTACTGAAATTTTTTTTAATTGAAAAAAAATATTATCAGATGAAAGATTCATTGTTTCTCATGCATTCTTAACCAAACACTGTCAGAAATGTAAGAAATAGACTTTGGCAGGATGATACTTCAACAGCATACCATAGGATGTCTACTAATGGCATAATCTAAAATGCAGAAAATTCTGGTACCAATCCCCACATCCTAGACTGGTACTTTAAGTTCACCTCCTCTCATACCCTGAAGAGTCTGGGTTTCACTAGCTAATGAGCAAGAAAATGTTTGACAACTCTCCACTGTAGCAGTTTGGAATATGTCAGTGATCTTTCTCCCCGGTGATATGTGATTGACCCTCTCCTGCTACAAATCAAGCCCTGTGTGAAATCAATGCATAACCTTTGCTCAGACATTTATTTATTCACTATAACTTGAGCCACAGTTAGCCCGACCATTCTTTCGTAGTGATTCACTATGAACATTTAGAAAGCAATATATGCTTCACTATAGGTTCACTCCTTTTACTGTTTGTGTTTGAAACCATTAGGCAGATGTTATACTCCACATATGTAGAGAGACAAAATCACATAGGGAAGCCTGGTTTGTGCTACCTCCTGAATAAGAAAACTGTGTCGGAATCACATTAAAGTCTCTCTGTCTCCATTTGAATCACTGTAACCATGTTCAGACAGAGAAAATAAAGAGAAACAGGGAAGCACTGTTTATTGGCAGAACTGGATTGAATAAACAAGTTAATTCAAAATATGGACGATAAGCAAACAAAATCTGCCATAAACCTCTATATAGAGAAAGAGACCTTTGAATTCTGGAGTGAGAAGTAAGAAGTAAAGACAGAAAGGGGCAAAGTTTACAGAAACTGAGCTGGATTTGATTGACAACATATATATCAATAGAAAATTATTTATTAAATGTCATAATTGTTCATTACACCTCTCAGGCAAGTAGAAGATAATGGGTTTGTTCCACACAATTAAATAAAAAGCAAAACTTCAAACAAACACAGAAAGGACAGCAACATTGACTTTGTGTCTATATGAAGGAGTTTCATCATGAAATTTATCAAGCGGTGTCAAAAACTAATTTTCTCATTCCGTTTTGGAGAACTTGAGTCCAACCAAAAGACATCTGAGAAGCCTGTGAGAACTGCATGGGCAGAGTTCATCACCATGACCAAGACAATTCTCTTTAGAGGTTTGGAAGACAAAATTTATCAATTTCTTTAAAGTACAGACAGCTGGGACTGATAGCACAGCTATAACAAATTAAAAAAATAATACTCATGAGAACTCCAGTGACTTTTTAACAGGATTTCGTGTAAATTATGATTTCAACTCTGAATTTTTCACTAGTTTTGGGAACAAAGTTTTAACTCTTCTGGACATTTCCTAGAAGTGCCAGGTCTATAGCTAGGAAAGTCTTAATTATAAAACAGAATTCGTTCAAAAAGTATTCTGTTCAGCTTGTGAATGAATGAAGGTTAGGATCAAATAGTAAATACTGCTTCAGCAGAAGTACAACAAAAGGAGAAGCACACAATCACACACAAGCACATTCAAGCTGACTGATATCTCTGGGCTCCTAAATTCCTTGTGGCCACCAACTTAGACAACTACCACCACGCCACTGTGTTTGGCAGCTGTAACTACACGGTGTTTTTCCAGGGTGTTGTTTGAATACCTGTGCCATGTAAGCCATGACACATGAGCCCTGGTCAAAATACTGGACCTGTGCAGGGTCTGTGGCATCCTACCTCCCCCAGCACACAGGAGCTTGCACGGGCCCCCAGTGGAGTCTATCTGCCACCAGACATCCAGCTGACTCCCCTGGGCTAAGCACTGAGAGCAGCTTGCCTAGTGTCCTGGCCCCTCTCATGCTGGGCATCTCATGGGGAGATGGCAGCACAGATATGGGCAGGAGGATGCCTGGAAAGGGTGGATAAGACAACTGATTGAGAGAGAAAGGTAGAGGGTGCTGGAACAAAGGATAAGGAGGGGGATGAAGGAGAGGAGGGCAAAGTTTGCAGAGGAATGTGGATGCGGCAGTGGTACTGCCTGATTGTAGTTAGGTACTGCTCTGTGGTAAATTCATTGCTGTAAATACCTGTGCATTTGCAGCTTCGGTAATAATCTGTTGATTCATGGTGACTGCTTATCCCCAGAGGTAGCCATAGCGTGAAGCATCTGGTCAGCAATGGCAGCTTGTCTCCATAAATAAGCAATCACTGCTGATGAAGAGGCACTGATCAGAAGGTATAAACTGCTCCTACATCCCTGCAGCTGATGGATAGTGACAGCTTGCTCCAAGTAGTAATTAGTCACTGCCTGGAGATAGACAACACTGATCCCGCCAACAGAAATTTGCTCCTGATGGTAGGAATCAAATACTTCTGCCTGAAACTTCCTGGAGTTCAACGCCTTCTGGGTGCGTCCTCCTTCCTGAGCAGTCACCAAAAGCCTCAGTGACACGCCGACAGCACTGATTTTCCTGGGCTTTCTGGCTGCCTGGCAGAGCCATTTAAGCTAACCTGTGCAGCTCTGCTGCGAGATGGACTGGAAGCAGTCGCGCAGTTAGTTACCAGGTAACAGCTGAGAGGAAGCAAGGATCGGCTTCCCAAATGGTTTCCATATGCAAGTCTTGTGGGTAAAAGGTCTGGGCCATTCCCAAGAAAGCTGATTTAAGTCTTGAGGTCTGAGTGCTGGTATACTTCATCGGTGACTGTAATTACCCTGTGCTCAAGCTCCCAGTTATCATTCTACTTTCAAGAGCATTTGCTCTGTGGATGCTTGGAGCAGCAAGACTTAAATTTCAGCTCACTGGCATACTGTGGTCATGCAAACATGCTTAAGCATTTGTCCTGAAATTCCCCCTGCCCAGACCAATAACTACTTCTAGTACCAGCATTTTAATTCAACAGTTAAAATAGTCCATCCCAACTCCACCTCAGAGACAAAGCCACTTGCACGTGCCATCTAAACTGTAAGTCCACACACCAGGTCTCTTTACTTGCAACATTTTTATCCTGATTGCCTTAATGACACAGACCACTGGTTCATACAACTTTATGTATTCCAACTCTGTACAGTGTTAGTTTATATTAATGGAAAAAAGGTATGAGTTCTGTTAAATACAAATTTGATCCTGTAAGCTTACACATTTTACTCTAAAATTCATCTATGCCTAAAGGAAAGAAATATTTCATTGACTTGCTTACTTGTTTTATAGGAAAATGACATTATGCAACAGAATTTGTCCTGCAAGACAGGAAAAATTTTAAAGTGCCAAGGCTGTACCTTCTCTGTGGTGATTCCACGGTGAAACTACAAATGGCTGCTTTCAGACAGAACTTTGATACTGTTTTCTATTGACAAGAATATAAAATGAAAACAAACAATTGGAAAATTATTGAGTATACAACTCTAATGCTGTTGATTATATCTCTAATCAGATGATATAAAATAGGGTACTAAAGAATCAATTTATTCATTAATGCAGGATGGATTGAAATGATTTGGAATTTACTAGCTGCCTCTTTGTCCCTATATAAAAAAAAGGGGTGAAGTATGACAGGGTGTGAGACATCTTAAGTAACTCAGTCTCCACATAGTTTTTATTATTTTCTATGTTCTTGACACAACGGTGGCCCCGTACTACCAGGTGTCTTTTCTGGTATATTGTGCTATGCAGGCACCCCCTTTCACAGCAGCTTTGTCAGGCTGCTGAAAAGAAGTTACATTCATTTCCAATGTACTTAACATCGATTGACAGACAGGGAAATGGCAACTCTATTTCCCTCTTCATCTGCCTGTGTGATGCTCCACCTCCGCTTGGTTCTTGCCCAGAGAATAGGTGAAACCTTGCTTGCTCCTCTCGGAGCAATTACAGGATGGTTTAATTATCATAGAATCACAGAATCATTAAGGTTGGAAAAGACCTTTAAGATCATCAAGTCCATCCATCAACCCAACACCACCATGCCCACTAAACCATGTCCTGAAGTGCCACGTCTACACATTTTTTGGACACCTCTAGTGATGGTGACTCCTCCACCTCCCTGGGCAGCCTGTTCCAATGCTTGACCACCCTCTCGGTAAAGAAATTTTTCCTAATATCCAATCTAAACCACCCCTAGCACAAATTGTGGCCATTTCCTCTCGTCCTATCGCTAGTTACTTGCGAGAAGAGACCAACACCCACCTCACCACAACCCCCTTGCAGGTAGTTGTAGAGAGCGATAAGATCTCCCCTCAGCCTCCTCTTCTCCAGATTGAACAACCTCAGTTCCCTCAGCTGCTCCTTGTAAGACTTGTGCTCTAGACCCCTCACCAGCTTCGTTGCCCTTCTCTGGACACTCTCAGTGTCTTTCTTGTAGTGAGGGGCCCAAAACTGAACACAGGATTCAAGATGTGACCTCACCAGTGCCGAGTACAGGGGCACGATCACCTCCCTAATTGTTATCCTGAGTACCAAAGGTTCAGGGTAGAAACAGGAACCCACCCTCCAGTTCTCTGGCACAAGGTGGTGTCATGTAGGGTCATGTGTCGTTTTCTTCCAAAGGAGTGTGCTGGTGAATTCCTAAACTCTCTGCTGTTCCTTATCAAGTATTTTCCATCCTGCCAGTGCTTGATATCAGTGAAAATATCTTGGTGACCTCATCGACCTGCATAACCACAGCTGAATCATTTTGGCTCTGGTTAGATTAAGTTCAGGCTTTTTTGACACACAGCACTGCTTAGTAGGCATGCAAGATTCCTCCTGAATTCAGCTGGTCCTTAATTTTTATAGCAATCATATATATAGAAATTACATTTGGTTCAGTATTAGGCTTCTTTCAGAAAAATAATACACAGAATTGGGGTTCTTGTGTAATATAATGTCCCAGTAAATATTTTTCTACTTCTTTTCTGTCTTGCTGCCTAGTTTTCATTCTCTCTGCATCTTATTTTACTGTAAATAGGGCAAAATGCCTTGCCATTTAAGGAAAATGTGAACAATTTTGACCAGAGGGAATTTTGGAAAGATTTGAAGTTAGATGGTTAATGTCCACTTTATAAAGCATCTCTGTTCTCCTTTCAGAAGAAGGAAGTAGCTAATGTCTTGCGGTGAACACAACATTCTGTGCTGATAAACCCATTCTCTGGGGAAAAAAGGGGGGAAAAAGTACCCACATCGCTTTTTAGTACACTAAGAATCAGAAAAATGCCAAGAATGATGAAGGCCCTATGACACGAGGTTGGTGTCTTCTTAATCCAGGACTGTAGGCATAACATACATGCACGCTGGCTGTCAAGCAAGAAGGAATGTTTTTATGTTGACATGAGTGTTTACCATGTTCACTTCATTTTTTTAATCTGGTCTGCAGAAGTAATCTGTGGCAATGGCTTCTATAAATATTAGCACACTGTTAAGAGAAATGTACAAAATGTATTATTAAATTGAACAACAGAATTCTGTGGTGGTTTTGCTATTATGGAGGTAAAGAGCTAGAGCAAGTTATGTCATGAGAACATTTGGGTTGCTCTGTGAGATAGTAGTGGAGGTGGAAATACTAGGCTGTTTCTCAGGCAAAATGATCTCAAGGTTAGTCGAGCTCCTGACGTATGTAACCCCTGAGTGTAAAACCACCCCTCAAAGAACACTCTTGTATCTGTTAATCACAGAAACTATATCTACGTAGACATGCCAAACAGATTTTCAAATTTCAAGTAGGGTTTATTTGCATCCATTCTGAGTTATTTGCAACTTCAGGCCACCCATGTCAGTTTATTTTCCAGTACCTACCAGTATTTTGGTGTGCCTAGGCAGTCTTTCACTCAGTCAGCTTTTCTAACTTTTTTGAGCAATTAGTTCTGAAGACTTTTTAGATCGTGATGGTGTAAAATGCCTCCAGGATTTTCCTTTCTTTTTATAATATGCACAATTGTCTGTTTGTTTGTTTGAATTGATTTTGGCTACGTGGAATTTCTTTGCATTCTTGGAGATCACAACACATGTAGTTTGGAAAACATGGTTTGCTTCCAGAAGGCACAGTGGGGAATTTTGGACAATTTTTTTTTTACATGGCATACAATAGGAACCAACAATGAGTTGCTGCTCAAAGTGATAAACTATCTGCCCATGGAGACAAGGCTTTGTAAGGTGATAACTTTAATATTTTGGAATCCCCTTTGAATCATTAGACCAAACAGAAAACAGCTGCCAACACATATAAATAGGTCTTGGCAGAGAAATAGGCAGAGCTTTTGGAAGATTTTTAAGGTACATTTGGGGATTTGGATAATTTTAAAATGTGAATGGAGAGATTGGGTAAAATAGTATCTTTCCATAACACCGGCTTTGAGAGCAAAGTTTTGTATATGACCTGAATGTGGCATGATCAAACTACTTTGGTCTCAGAAGGAGGCTGAAGAAATATCATCCCACCAGCACCCACCAGCAGGCTCCAAAAACTGTTGCATGTGGAAACGCAGCTTCTAGGTGAGTGAGGTAAGCAAGCAGCTCTCTTAGCTTTCTCACAACATACGACTTCAGGATTTCACCAACTTCTTTACTAAATCCAGCCAGGCTGGACTAATAAAGTAATATCCATGACTCAGAAGCAGCGGGAGTCCTCTGTTCTCATCAGAAGACAAAGAGCTTTTTCCAGACAAGTGTTGCAAACAGAGAATTCTTTGTAATGCAAAAAAATAAAATAAACAAACCAACGGTGCACCCATTTCAATATAAGATTAAACATCTAATTATTCAACGGACTTTCATTCAATCTTTTTTTTATTTCTTGCCTTAACTGTTCTTACAGGCTCCTTCTTGTTGAACACCCGTTGGATAAACAAAATTAAAGTTCTAAGATCATCTTTGCTGTCAGTTCATATTCTGCACGTCCTGCATGCCTGTATTCTTTAATCACAAGGTTGAGCTTTCTTTCCTCAACTTCAGTAATCAACTAACCTTCCATAATAAGCTTCATCTGATTACTTTAAGGAGCAGAAATCCATGTTAAGTATCTAAATATTTCACATGAGAGATCAGGGTGGTTTCATATTAACAATTTTTGGGAAATTGTTTTGTATTTTTTTGTTCAGGAGATTGTTTTTAAAATTAACAGTAAAAAAATACATTTGAAAATCGAGCTCTCAAAGGGTGGGAAATGATGATAAAATTTCTTGCTTCCAGAATAATTGCATGGGTATATATTCTGATTGGGTTTTAATTATATTATCATATAACATGTTTTCCCTGGAGGCACTGGTCAGAAGCTAAGGATCATCTCAATTCTCAGTGTTGTCCTTTTCTCTAAAAGCAGGGTAACTGGATTGACCTTGCTTCTAATAGTCTGTACAAAAGCTATAACAGAAAAGAAGATCCTACTAAACCAAAGAATCTGTCACATACATAATTCTATGTCTATGGAGATACTGAAAGAATAAATCATGCAATATTACTGCATTATATTACTGGAAGATATTCAGGGGACCATACTAACAAGGACAATATATGAACCTCTAAAGGATGGATGTGGAAACTACATAATCTTTTCAAATCACAGGATTTCTGTACTGATGATGACCATGTGGGAAGATAAATTTCCACATTATGGAACCAATGTTTTCTATTGTTTGTTACCTTCAGTGTACTCTACTGAAGTTGTAAAACCAACGTAAGAAGTGCCAGAGCAAAAGTTAGCCACTCAACTACAGTACATTTTTTCTCTCAAAGGACACCTGCCTCATTTATTAGTGCTTCTGAGGATAAACCAGGCTTTTGTATGAGAGGTGACTTCATTTGGAAGATGAATGAGGCAAAGTTTTGAAAGGAAATAAGAGATGGTCCTGTAGAGGGAGATGGCTGTCCTTCAGGGAACACCTTACTCTACATTTCTTCCCCTAAGCTTGTGTGTGATCTTGGGCAAGACTTTTAAATCACAGTTTCTCCAAGGGGTTAATTGAGTATGTTCCTCATTTTCTGATACTAATTTAAGATTCCTAGATCTTGATTTGTAGAAATGCTGAGCGCTCACATCTGCAACTGAAATCAATGGAACCTGCATTTTGAAAAAGCTGTGCACTGTGGAAAAGCAAGTCATTCTTTTTCAAGCTGGTTACACCATACTGGTGGACACTTTGATCATTTTGCCTCTACTCTCCATGTATCTCGATTTTTCATTTTTAAAATCAATATGGTAATAATAACAACAGCTTTGGTACACTTTAAGATAATGAACTAATTAGGTTAGAGTTTCAACAAGTTATAGACCTAAAAATGTAGATCAAAAACATCTTCAAAAGCCTATTTAGAGCCTAGACTTTGAAACTGTAAATATACCCTATAATATTGAAGGAAATGTTGAAAAAATCAATTTAAATAGGAGATTACATATTTTTTTAAATATTGAAAATACTTTGTATTGAAAATATTTCTCTTAGTAAGGCCAAAATAAAAATGCTAGATTTTTAAGAACTAATGGTGTTTTTTTTTTAAATGCCTCTCAGTGGAATGTTTGTTTTTCAAAATCTGAACTTTTACCAAATACCCCAAATTTTGCCCAAAATGTTGTATGCAGTTCTAGCAATGTAATGCTTCACAGGAGTGCTGTGAAGTTTATCAGTGTTTACAAATCAAGGGAACTAGACACAAAAAGGTACTTAAGGTTTTATTTTATTTTAATTTTTCCTACTTTTTTTTTGTCTTTTTAAAGTGTGATCTGCTGTGTGCTTTGAAACAGAAGCTGGCTTGTTTTCATGTGTTTTGTCTCTTCTTGCATTTTATCCAGACTCACCACGTAAACAACGACTGCGGATACCAGCGTGGCATGTCCTTTCATGTTTGACTGTTTCAGACAGCGATGTTATTTTTAGTGAGAAGTTTCCTGGGCACTCCTGTCAGTGACAAAGACAATTTAGGTAGCCTCCCTCTCTCTTCTCTGTCTCACTTGTGCTGGTACATTTCCTACCAGAAGGGTGGATCTAACTGGGGAAATGATCATCCAAATACCAGACACTTCTCAGGGTTGTTTGAAACCACATTTTATTCCCTTATACCAGATTGTGCCAATATTGTGCTGGGGCAGCTGAGGGGGCACTGGAGAGGGAACAGGGGCTAGAAAAAACAGCTGGGCAGTGAACAGGGAACGTGAACTGGCAAATGTTACCTTAAACAAATGCCTGTGAAACCTGGTCCGGGCTTAACCCGGAGCAAGTGGGGTGCAGAGTTAGTGTCTTTCTAGGAACAAAGTTTACCAATTCTTTTAAATAATGGATTGTTTTAATGTTACTCAGAAAAAAATAAAAAAAAAGATGTTGTTAGAGAACAGAGCTCTAAATACCCTCAGGCAATTTCATATGGAGAAGGGAAACAAAACCAAAATGAGAAGTCATCGGCAATATGAACCTTTACTGATTAAATTTGATCTTATGAGCTCTGCTGGGAAACACACAAACACTACAGAGTAAACTTGCTTGAGAATAGATCACAACATTGAATAAAGTTTACAACACTATGAATGGTCTTATTACGAGAATGTAAAACAACACTTCCAAAGAACAAAAATGGCACATCTACTGTCTTTATTCCCATTATAAAACCAGCACAAATTTAGGGCCCAAAGGACCACAGTCTCCTTTTATCTTAGTAAATATTAATGGCTCATATCACCTGGTAGGATTAGTCTACAGGGATTTTTTTTTATGTGTGCATGTTAAAGACCTTTTACCTCACAGTTCAAGGAAAGTTGTTTCCACAGTTCAATATTCAAGATGTCCGTCAGCTGGATCCCCAGTTTACATAGATTTACATTAGACAGAATAACATAAAATCATTGGGAAGTATAGGATTTCATTGCCTCACCTAAGCATAACACAATTCCTGTATTCTCTTCCTATTGTTTATTGGTAGAATTTCAAAAAGCCTCACCTCTGAAGGCAGCTGGTGACCTACTGTATTTGATGACCCTTACTGCAAAACACAAGGCAAGCACAGTCAGAGATTATCCTGATCCAAAGAAATAACATTTAATACAAATTGTCAGAGAGAGATTCAAATTATGAGTGTTTCTTCAGCTGAATTTATGATCTGGACTGTGGTGTATTTATTCTAAAGGTCAATATGTAAACTTTTAATGAATGTGTGAACAGTAACACATGGAAATGTAGAATTCCTATTAGTGCAGATACACAGTCCTTTTCTTTATTTCATGGACTAGGCCATATCCAGCAGCACAATGCCAGAAATTACACCTACTTGAGCCTCAGGAAAGATAAATCTGTGCAAAAACCATAGAGCCTCACACACGTCACTTCTGTAGGTTTTCTTCTTCTTCCATACAATCATTTACTGATAGAAACTGCCAAATCGAGTTGCTGGATCAGACATCTCTCAGGATGTTTTTGATAGTCCCACACCTTTCTGATGTTCCTGGATCACTTTTCCGGTTGTGACCCTGGAGCTTCTGAAAACCTCTGTGCTGTCATCAGGCTGAAGGAGCCTTGCCTTGCAGGTGTTCCAGCCCTGGTCAGGGAAGAGGATCAACAGAGACTTAGAGTTTAAGTCTTCTCATTTTACCAGTTTCTACAAAAAAACCAAAACCAAAACCAAACCAACCAACCAACCGCCCCCCCTAAAAAAAAGTTATCCGTTTTTCTATGGTTTAGACTGAAAATATCTGTGATGCATCAATGGACCTTATTAGGTAAGAAAACAACTGAAAGTACTTCTGCATGTGTGCATGAGTGTTATACTGCAGATCTGATGCTGGGCTGGTGCAGTGTACCTTAGGTAAAGCCCAGGGAGTCCTGTTTCTTGTTATGTAAAGATTTTTTAAAATTCTCTGGCATCCTTAACCTGTACCAAAATTAGAACAATAAACACATATATTCTGCAGGCGTAGTCCAAAGGAAACATTTTCCCTGCAACTGGAATTGTCTTGTGCTTACTTCAGTTCAACTTAATTGAGTATCCCACTTGCTAGGATTTTATTTTATTTCACTAATCTGAAGAATCTCCTGCATTCAGAGGAGAGAAAGAAGATGGTTTCTTAAAATTGGATATTGTTGATAAAGTGTGGAAAAGTTCTCTTCCTGAAAACAATAACCTACATCTAATGGTAAGAAATCACCAGCAAATTCCATTATGTTTGTGGGCTTGACATGTGGTGCTTATTAAATGTAGGAACAAAGCCACTTTATACATCATAATGTTCACATTACAAATTCACTGCTCATAATGGTGCTGCAAGTGTGTATGCAATTTTTCTGAACTTATGAAATATATTTCTGACACCTCAGGTATTGATGTATGCATGCGCGATATTGTCCCAGTGCAGTAAGGGAGACTTAACTGATGTCTGCAAGATTTGATTTATTACAAGTAAATATGATTGCCTTCATAATCTGATTTTATTATGTTCGGGGCTCTCGCAGGTAAACTTTTAGTAGAAGGAAGAAGACCAGTTTTATTAAACCAGTCTATTCCTGCAAACCAAATTGTTTCTTGGAAAAAAAAAAAAAGAAAAAAAAAAAGGAAGGTCAAGAAGGAGAAGGATAAAGGATAATTTTTTTATGCCAAACTTCATTGCCTCACATGAGTATTCTGGAATACTGAAAGTTACTTTCTGTCTCTTTTAGACAAGAAGGCAGAGAACCAACCTGTTTACGGCACTGAACCTCTGCAGCATCGAGGCAAATGCTGTCACTAGGACTTCTGTAGTTGCAACATTGCTTCGATATTGCCTCAGAAGTCCTTGCTCCTAGAGTACTTGTTTTGCACTTTACGATAGCAGAGCTGTGCAGAAAATAACATTGCATAAAGACTTCTGTGCAGCAAGCTTTTTTTTTTTTTTAATATATAAGAGGTGGCAAAATTGCAAAGGATGTTTCCTACCTGAGTGGGATATGGGATTACGTATGTTGACCCTTACGTGCAAAAAAATAGAAAAGTTCACAGTAGTATTCTGTGTCTTCCCATGCAACTGATCCAATTAGTGCCTGGGTTATATGCAATCTTATTCATTGTGCAAGCTAAAAAGGTTTTCTTCATATTGTCCAAAAATCTTCTGTGGAGCTAAACATTTTTTGTTCTCTTTTATGTTGATGTAAATACTGAGCAACCCACTGAATTCAGTGGAGTTGTGGGCACCATATCATATGAGCAGAAGAGAAATCAGGTGACTAAGCAAAAGAGTTGTCTAGCCAGTGTTTCAGTGAGAAGGAAAGCATCCATCCAGCACAAGCAGGCAGCAGTTTGAAAGTTGTTTCATCAAAACAATGTTTGATTTCAGAGGATTAGTGATGGTATGTTAGTTACTGTGAGATACCTTTTCCTGGTAAGATTTTGAAGTCCTGGATGTGTATCCTACTATAAAATGTTGTCCAGTTGCGAGGCTTTCAAGGCTGCATATGCACTTTTTGGCTATAAGTGCTTAGATCTCCAAATTTAACATGATCCTTTAACTTGAAAAACATTTTTTGGAAGGCAGCATGGAAGGGGATCTTTCAGAGAGCTGGCTTCTTTATTGTTCTGCTACTGTTTCAGAAGCAAAAAATAACATGGAAAACTGCCATTTGGCTTCTTTGAACTGAACCGGGGCTTCTGTCCCACCTGATTATTTATCATTAGGCTCCTGTAAAAATTGGCACAAGATGTTGATTGAGATACTACCCATGTCCTCTAAAATCTACTTAGCCAAGCTAATGACACTTTATGGCACTTCTTGGAATGGTTAGTAGCTTCTAAAGGAAATTACACACTCTGTTTAAATGAAGAAAATCTGGATTGTCACAATAAGATCAGTGTTGTGGTTTAGCCCCAGCCAGCACCTAAGCACCACGCAGCCGCTCACTCACTCCCCTCTCCCCCAGTGGGACGGGGGAGAGAATTGGGAAAAAGCTCGTGGTTTGAGATAAAAACGGTTTAATAGGACAGCAAGAGAGAAGGAAATAACAATGATAACAACAATAATAATACCGACAAAGGAATGTACAAGAACAAGTGATGCCCAAAACAGCAATTGCTCACCACCCCGTGTTTGACAGCCCGTCCCTGAGCAGCAATTCCCGCCCCCCGGCCAACTCCAGTTTATGTACTGGGCATGATGTCGTATGGTAGGGAATATCTCTTTGGCCAGCCTGGGTCAGCTGTCCTGGCTGTGTCCCCTCCCAGCTCCCTGTGTACCCCCAGCCTTCCCACTGGCAGGCCAGCACGAGGAGCTGGACTGTCCTTGACTACAAACATCAGCACGTTATCAACATTTTCTCATCCCAAATCCAAAACACAGCCTCACACTAGCTTCTGTGAAGAAAGCCAGCTCTATGCTGGCTGAAACCAGGACAATCAGATAGGTATGTAGGTTTTAGAAATGGAAAAGGAGCTTCTGTTTTGCATTGTTACTGGTGTGTGCGGTAGGACAGTCAATCTGAAAGCAAAATGGCAAAAGAGCACCGACAGTAGAGCTTTATAGCGATGCAGCTTAATTTTTTCCTGTATCTCTATATGCAACTTATTACATGCTGCTGTTCAACAACATTGCATAGAGATTACTTTTTCTCACCTGTTTTGATTGCTAATGTATCCATGACCATTTGTTGCCAGCAATAATACACAGTCCTACTTCTAGCTGGTGCATCTGCCTCAGGCTTGGCTTAATTATTGCTGTTACTTTCGTTGTCCTTTAAGTGGGAAAGGTGACAACTATGCCTCTACAGCTAAATCAGGGACAAAGGCCTAATCCTGTTTCATTGTAAGCTGATTGTGTGTGTTGTTTTTTCAGGGAGTTATTCTTACACCATAGCAAGTCCAGAATCGCATTCTGAGAATGAAAAGATGTAAAACCCCACATGTATAAATCTAAGGAGCAAAAATTCCATCACATCCAGGGGACAGATGAACTCATTCCAGTAGCTCTCAGAAATGGACTAGGAAAAACACCACATTATTAATGTGTGTGTATGTGTGTGTTTACTTGTATGAAATACATATTTAGACCCTGCCAGTGGGAAATAAAACCCAGCAATATATCTTTTTATTTCTTCAGTGGTATTAATTTCTTCAGCAAAGGGTAACAAAAAGTTTAGTTACTCTGTAGACATAAGTCTCTGGTATGGTATAAATACAATATGTGATGGTGGACAGTGTAATGGAATTTTATTTTCATCCAGTAGGGATGACTGTACAGAATCCATTAGTGGCTTTGCTTTGCTCTGCCACCTGTGAGTTATGCAGTCATTCCTAACTCATGAAAATGAAGTATGCTGTCCTTCCCGCCATCGGAAACCCTATATTTATGAACACACACAATGCAGAATATATTAATGTGTATAGTACTGGCTCATCTGTGGGGTTTCAGGTACACGTGAACCTGTACAGTGTGTTCACGGATAGGTCTTAATGTGTGGCTATATACCCATAATTATATAGGTTTGAGGGCACAATTCCTCGTAAATGAATGAATAATTTTAACTGAAGATGTGCCAAAAGATGTGTTTTTACAGGGAACTCAGCCAGCAGGTACTTGCCAATACATGAACAAAGACAACACTTTCTGTTCTAAACACTTAAACTGAAAAATTTGGAATGTCACATAATACAAATGACACACAGAGTCACAACAACATATTATTATAATTTATATCACTTAATTTCATGACACAATAGCACTTAAATTGAAAGTAAAATGACAATAGACTGTGAATCTCTCTTTTTTCCCTCCTCTCTAAATTTTTTTGGTAAAAAGAATCCTGGCTACCATTTGAAAGAATTCATCATTTCCTCATTTGGTAATTTCTTGGGAACTAAAACACTGTGTGACAGGAGATTTTCTAAGGAGATATTCTAATACCAAAAACAAATTGTTTGAATAGAAATAAAATTGTTCTCTGCAAGGTGCTTGTTCCCTGTCAATCCAGTACTTTTCATGTGCACTAAATTCACTTTAAAGAGAAGAGTCCACGGGAATTATGATTAAGTTCTTGAGGCAAGTTTCTGTGCTTGTTTTTTAATTTCTCTACAAAGTATTAAGCCAATTCAAGATACTTAAACACAGCAGATATTTGATGGGAATCTTCAGGATTCTGTTGTAGGATCCAAATGCTGTAGTATAGTTTTCTGTAAGGGTGTCAGTGTCCTACATATACTTTAGCAAGCCCTGTTTTTTTCAAAGATTTTAGTCTCAAGCTTTTCATAGGCTGCCATAAACTACAAAAACATTCATCAGATAAGGAAGAGTGCAGTACCAAAAATTAAAGGTGCGAATATTCTTAACAAATTTTTACCATTTGCCCATGAAAGCAGGAGAGGTATCCTAGATTTTACCGGCAGCTTAGTTCAGTGGTGTAAAGCTGGGGCATCTTGTGACATCTTTTGTTTGGGAAGCTTGTGATAGACTATAGTAGGTGGTAAGAATGCCCAAAGATACAGCAATGGGCTCACTACAGCACTCTGCTTAGCAGTGATGTCTTGTAAGGTTTGACAGAAATTGTCGACTGCTCTGTTTACAACAACAACAGTAGGGCAGATGTTGGGATTTAGGATTTCAGGAAAATGGCAACGGATGATTTTACAGTTGAGGGCAAATTACTGTACCTTTGCTTGCAAAAGATGCCTCTAAGCAACACAATGACTCTCTGGTCTCAGCTTGGGAAAAGTCAAAAGGAACGGGATCAAATGAAAAAGTTTGATCTATGTCTTCTTACCCTGGATGTTCTTGTGTGTTACCTAATAATTTCCCTCTTTTTGCTGGCTTGATTGAATGCTTTCTGGATTAGATATTTTTGTGTTCTTATAACAGATCTCTCAACCCACTATGGTTTCTGTCTACAGCTAGGCTTGCACCAAAATTGAGTAAAATTGAGAAAACAATAGTAAAATTTTCAAAATGTCTGTAAAAAGAGAATGTTTTGAATATCACATGATTGCAAGCATGTTAAAGATTTTTTAATATAAGGGGCTGCCAACACTGAAAGCCACTGTTCATCCCCCACCCTCAACACAGACTCAAAAAGTAAAAGGCAAATTTTACAGAAGAGGTCTATGACAAAATACCCTGCATTATTTTGCTGTAAGATAATTTACATTCTCCTCCAGATAACCTTATTCATTCTCTGGAAGTATAATATACATAAAACCTTAAAAACAGGTAGGAATGATAGCTCTGTAAGTAGTAAAATCACCCCTTTTTTTTTATACTGCAAGATCTGCAAGACCATGCATCTTTAATAGAAACAAGGTATAAATTTCACAGTTTTGCATGTTCTGATATACTGCCTTTGGAAATGATTCATCGGGGAATGATCATCAATTGCTGTAAAATGCCATCATCTGATCACTTTCAATATTTCTGTGGTAACTTAAATGAAATTGGGGAGCACAGCAAGAACATATGGTTAAGGACCTGATGTATTTTCTTGCTCCATCTAAAAGCCATCCACATTTTTTTTCCCTAAATAATTACTGGGCAGCTACCTGGGGTATGCATATGTATGTGACTTGCTGACAGTGTTGAAAGGAGCTGTTAAACCCTCAGTTTTTTAATCTTTAGCTACCAAAGTTTATGAGCAGATGACATAAAAGGTATTAGTCAAAGCATATGAGCTACAGACAGTTGTGGTCGCTCCTGTTTCCAAACTCACACCCAGATACAATGCACTTTTCCAAGGATCTGGAAAGAAATCTGTTTTGAAACATTGACTTTTCAACTGAAACATGACTGGAGATATCTCTTCTGGTGTTGATTAAGGTAATTTCTTTAAGAACTGCTTTGCTGTGGGATGGAAGAACTTCTGAGCTGGCTGGGGAGTCCTGCGTTGTGAGGCTGGTGGATGGCCCATAAAGTACTGTGAAAGCATTTATTTGTGTGACCATTCTGGGATAAGATTATATGTAAAATATAATTTTAATTTTGCTTGATCTATTTCATTGTGTTTCCTCCTTTAAGGTAACAGTCTAAAGCTATGTCTACGTGGTCTGCTTCTGGAAGATACCGGCTTTCTCTCCACAAGGTCTGAATTGACTGGAAATTTTGTGCATGGGTTAGCTCTGGACTGAATGCAAGCTTATAAAACCTGCCTCTGATTCCTGCATATTAGACTGGGCTTTTTGCAATGCTGAAGTTATTATCAGGGCTTTCCATTCACACTGGTTTATGTCTGGTCAAGGAGAGCATGGGCAGACCAAACCTGCTAAACACTTCAAACCCTGGCCCTCTTGGTCATAGTGGTTTTTATGTGCTCTATCTATGAACGTTTTACATATACAAAGCTTAAGTCTGTCCTAAGCACATGACTAGTGTTGTTCCAATAGATTTTTGTAGGTTTGGACAAAGTAAGAGGGCATAGCTCTATGCTCACAAAAAATACAGTGAAGTTTGAATAGCAAAACCTCTAGACCTCACCATTTTTTGCTGCATTGTCCATAGACACTTAGAAATTTTCTGTTCAGTTAAATAAAGGAAAGTGGTAAGTGACTGAAAGCAGGGACTCATAATGGAAAATGTCAGGCAACCTTAACTTGAGGCAGCTTTATGAGTACTGTCTAGGAAAAAAGCTGAGGATGTGCTGTTCATTCTTTTTAGTTCAGAGGAACATGTGGTCATGGGGCAGAATTACTGGAGGATTGTTTGGCACAGACAGTAGTGAAACAGTCTTTTTTTGGTGTCTATCAGAGGTGCTGAGGCAGGGGATTGTCGTAAATTATTAAAAACTCAAAGTGCATTCTAAGATCTGGTTTCTTCAGCTATATACACAAAAGGATACAGAATACATCTGATGTTGTTTCATCCAAAACAGCATTCATTCCCTCTACTGCAAAGTGCAAAACTAAATTGAAACAAAAATATAATACTTATTACATGCAGGTCTCAAGGCTAATCTCCTGTCCAGTGGAGAAAACAACTTCACCCAAAGCTGACTGATATCCAACACGATGAATCATAACTTAAACCAGCCATATGTAAGTCAGTGGGACACAACCAAACAAAATATAAAATTAACTCAGCCTTTTTAATACAGTGGAGTTGCCAGCTAAAGAGAGAAACTGTAAGGCAGTTTTCAAACGAAGAACTTCTTTGAAGGTGTTATTGATCTCACAAAGGTGAGACTGAAGCACAAAGATGCTTTCTTCAAAATGGAAGACTTGCATCCTCAAGTTCCCACAGGCAAGGCTTGACACTAAATAGGTCCGAGGAAAATCCTGCGTAGTCCTTCAAGGAGGGAAAGAAATTGTCTCCCTTTATATAGCAGCCTGCCACAATGGGAATCAAGAACGATTGGGGGAGGAAGCGAAAGGATCAATCCTAACCACATTTCGAAGGCCTCTGCCAAGAATAAGCTTGGATAGCGGATGCTAATCCTCAGATAGACTTCAGTGCCCTTTTGGGGCCTGATGCTCCAAATAATGTTTTCTGAGACAAACTTTTTGCATTGGTCAACATGTGCATAGATCATCAGGTCAAAGAATTTAAGTGTAATTGCCAAGATGAGGAAAGAGAGTGTGAGGGGCAGGAGTTTGTGAAAAAATATATATAAAGACAACAAGAAGAAGTTGCATATTGTACTTCTAGAGGAAGAATAAAATTTTGTGATTTTTCTCTCCCCCATTATAACAGACTTCTTTACATACCTTTGAAAAAAACATAATGCTGTTTTCCATCTTTCTTTGACAGTGTTTCTCCTTCTTCCTTTTCCCTAGTGAAACAGGAGGTTTTCTGGATCCTGGTTTTAATCTGTTATTCCTGTTTGTACGGATGTGGGTGTTTTCAGGACATCCCTGGACAGTTATTAAACCACTGACCGGTGGAGGCTCTGCTACAGATGGATTTCATTCAAGACTGGTGCTATTATATTAGTGGGTTTAATTTAAACAGGACTAGCCTTGCTAGCCAAATTACTGCCATTTAAATCAATTGGCTTAGGGGAAAAGACAGCCTGACCATAGCCATTAGACTTCAATTTATTACTGTATCAGTTTTTAAACTGGGTAAGGCATATTGCTCAGTGTCTGTCCTCCTGTCCTTTGGTGCTGCTTCCCCTCCCCCGCTCTACAGTAATAAAAGACCTACAGGAAAAAAAAAAAGAAAATCTGAAACATCACATTAATTTAAAGTCAATGTTTCGTGAGCAAAGACCAGGTATCTTGTGAAAGAGACTCTCCACAGGATCCAATACTTGCCTTTGATGTCACCTCATTAAATTGAGATTCAAATGATCTAACAGATGTATTAGTTTAAAAAGACATTTTACTGCATTTTTTTAAGATATAAAGAAGTCGCAATGCCTTTTTTTTTTAACACATTTCAACCTGATTCAAATAGAAAAGCAAAAGGGAAGAAAATGCTTTAGATGTGCTCTTTTGATTTTTTCCAATCTTGCCTGAATAAAATGGAATGGGAGATCAAGAACACTCAATTAATTTCAACACTGGGTGTCAGAGGGAAAAGAAGAGGGAGGAGGGGGGGAACATTACAGATGCACAACACTTAACATTTTTTAGAAAAAAAAAAGAAAGTAGTTGGGGGGGGGGGGGAGTAAAAAACCGTGTCTGTATTTTATTGCACTCAGTAAGCTTTTCGCTTGTATTTATAGCTGCAATTATATCTCAATGAGGTTTGTCTACAGTGTTGGCTTCACGCTAATTTTCCCCCTCACTGCATTCTTGGAATAGGCTCGGACTGTTTATGAACCAGACATATTGACCTCATTTACAGCTAGCAGTTTAAATCCATAATTTTTCCACCCACAATCCCTCTTTGACATTCCGGCGATGCGGCCGGCTCACTGAGACTGAACTAAAAGTCTCACACTTCATTGAACACCATTATGCGGCTTTATGCTTATAAGCCTGTTTCCCTCGGCTGCCTTTCAGCTTTGCTGGAGATCCGTTTGGCCACAGGCCGGCAGTGATTAACTGGAAGAATCCAATAAATCAGCCTGTCAGCCAGCAGGCTCTCCTCACTGTGTCTACAAATCGACATTTGGATTTGCACTCTCTT
>NW_010512562.1:3411-20112 GCF_000687285.1 Phaethon lepturus | reverse complement strand
CTCCCGTCGCAGAGAAGCCGTAGGGCTTGCAAGGATTTCCCCCTCGTAAATTAGTATCTTCCAGCTGTTTCCTTCCACATTAAAGTCTCTTCTATTTCTTCTCTTATTGCTTTATATAAACAAACATGAGAGCGACTCGTTCTAAATAAAGTTATTTGTCTACGTAAATTAATATATCATATTCTCTCCTGAAATATAGAGAGCTATTTGTCTCCAGAGAAATCATGTTAAGAGTGACATAGTATAACCCTATTCATTTGCATATGCAGATATGTCTAATTATTCAACTTGCAATTAAAGGCTTGTGTGTCAGCAAATGAGACTAATTAGATACATTTATCTATGATAATCAGCTTTATTACAAACAAAATAGATTTCCCTTCACTTCCCAGGCAAGTGAGACGTGTTGACTGGAGGTAGCTGGTCAAGGGCCCGTGGACTGAAATCGCTGACGGGGTTTCCATCTGCATCACCCCAGGCAGAGCTGCACGGTAGTTCATTACTTTTTTGTGTCCAAAGCACAAGCACACAACTTTTCAGCTTTTTTTTTTTAACTTTCTTATGAAAAAGAACCCACTGGTGCAATCTGTTCTTTTCTATAAGGCAGGTCCTAAATAATTACCAGAAAACAAGCTCTGGCTTCTAAGTGATTTAGGCTCCTCTGTTAAAGTAAATTGTGTGTGGTCTCTCTGGGGGCTGAGACAGCAAGCAAGGGAGCAGCGAAGATGCAGACGTAGCTGGCCCAAAGCTGCAAAGGCACGACCTGGTTTCTCCCGGCGGAGTTCTGCTACTTTCAGGAAAACATGATTTTTATTTTTTTTTTAATCTTTTCAGTTGACTGAACCAAAGACACAAACTAATGTTCAAGTCCCCCATTTTTTGGCTAGTTGCTCAGGCCAACAGAACGTGAAACACTCGATCCCAATGGCTGCAATACCAATATAACAAATTAGCCCCTTCCTTTTGTAAAAGAACATTTCAACTGTTTTGTTAGATAGTCCACCTACCACAAGGCAGTTTTTCACAGTTGCTCAGCCTACAGGTGATCTACTGAAACCAATATATAACCTCTCCAGACTGGAGTTAGAGCCAGTAATCCACGAAAGACAAGAGTGGGTTTTAAAGACCACTTTCTCTGAGCTCCTGCTGTCTCGCGTTGCAGGGTTTCCAGCTCCCAGCTCCTGTGGGCAGGGTTGGACACAGGCTGTGGGATGCAAAGGAGCAGGGCATGGAGCATGTCCTCATTTCCTTGCTCTTCAGCCAAATCATGCTTTTGGACATCTTTTACCAGTGCTTTACACTTAAATAACATTAAAGACGATATCTCAGGCAGGTACTAGACAGTGCTTGGAGGGAAAAATGCACCGTGTCCTGACATTATAGCAAGAGGATGGGTAGCATGAGAGACATGCTAAAATGACACAGTGTCCCCAAACTTTTTAATAGCCTTTTCCCCAATTTCCCAGTTACTTGAAGGAAGGCAGTGAGACACCTTCCACAAGCATCAGATTCACTTTTAAACTCTAAAGAATGGTTGAAGCAAAGAGTTCAAAATCTGTCCTCGCTACCGATGTCTTCAAAAGCTTCCTCGTGTCATATTCATAGTGTGACATGTGGCAGATAACCACTTCAGCGTTTATCCAAGAACTCCCCAGCCCTGCTGCCTGCAGGACCTGTGTCCCACCCTCCTCCTGTAATTGTCCCAGGTTACTTGTCCAGCTCAAAATCAGGAGAGGAGAATCCTGGAAATGTTTGAATTAGAAGCAAAACTGTTTGGTTCTGGAAATGGCTGAAATAAGACTTTTTGGCTTTTTCTTCAAAAATTCTGGCTAGACTTGTTATACTACATTGGGAAGCAATCCTCAATTTGTTCATCGTATTGTTATTCACAGAATGATATGAAAAACAGTTATCATGGTCACTCAGGACAACGTTTTCACAATATGCACATTGCAAATCAAAATAAATGCATTTTCAGACAGTTTATTTTAAAACCCGTGTTAGTTCTGGTGGAGCCACAGGACAATTTTTCACAGGTATAATGCATAGTTACAAGCAGGAGTTATTTTAGAAGTCAAAATTAGCTCATTTTGATAATTTTCAAACCAACTCCTTTTTCTTTTCTAATTTCAGACCTCCAGGGGAGAGTTTCCTTTCTGTAACTTTAGCCATTGAAAATGCAGACATCTCAGCTAGGTTCCAAAATCCGTGAACACAAACTGCCTATCCCTCCTTCACATTTCTGACGACTACCTTCCAATGAGGGAAATTATTCTCTGGATGTGCCTCAATTTAATTTGAAAATAAAATGGGATCTAAAACAAAAGAAAGGGAAATGAAACAGTATCATCAATGCAAAGCGGTGGCTTGTTCTGTTCTTTGTCTTTCTTTCGGTGAAAGGAAAAGGAGAAGAAAGAAAATTAATTTCTAGTTAATCCAAATATGTTGGAAATTTGTTCTATTTCTCTGTTGGGTGGAGAGAGAAATGGGAGGGGAGCCTGGGGGGGGGGGGGGGGAATCTCTCTCCAGAAGCAGCTTCCTGAAAGCGTGTTTTATAATCATCATTCTGCATTTTCTATCTGTATGACATTTCAAGGGTGAAAAAGCACCAGCACAAAATTGTAGGCACACTTTATAGGTCCACAAATCTGGGTGAGAGAACCAGGGATCTTTACCTTTTCAAGAGACCCGAGGTCCCTCTTAGGACCCTAAATAAGAGCTGTACTTTCACAGGAGCTCAAGCTCATTTGCCCTTATCGTGATGCTTATGGCACCTTGCAAAGCCCAGCAGCTCTGGGCACTCGGGGACTAAAAATGTCCTTTTTGTTCTGTGTTTCTTTATTACCCATTTTAGTGAGATCTCATCCATCATGCGGGCTCCTAATGCTTTTACAGTAAGAGCTGGCCTTTTCCCTCTTTAACACATATATTGTAAATTGAAATGATCAGGCCACAAACAGTGATGTTGGTCCTGGCCAGACTCCTGTTGCCTTCTGCATCATGCATCTGGCTGAAATACAGTGGGGTTAAATCATTTTTAGCATCTAGAGATCACTGACAGGAGTAAATAAGTATTATATAACCTTCCCCAAAAAGCATAACAAAATAATAACGCAAAAATGAGGTTAAGTGAAACCATTTCAATAACGTTATAGGCCTGCTTTCAATCAATGAAAGCTGGGAAATTGAACATCTTAAGAGGCTATCATTTCATTTTAGCTCCCTCCACTGCTGAACTTCTCTTCACAAAGCAACGAGTTAAAGACTTAGCAGCAGATTCATAATACATCTGAAATGTACTTTTTGTGTTTAATATTCACTGAAATGGTTGACTTTGCTGGGTTTGGTTATCGAGAGGAATAATAGTTTTCAGTTTCATTGAAGCATAAGATATAATTCCATTATCTTTTTTTTTTGGTAAAATAATCTGGAAGAAGTAGAGCAAAATGGGAGAAGAAACGATTCTATAGACCTTGTTAATTATGTATCCATCATATAAAATAGCAATAATAGCATAATAATTTTTCATTAAATAGGGCACGGGAATATTTGCAATCTCACACTGTCAAGTAAGAAATGGCTTTAAAAAACTCCACTTATCCTATTTCAACAATGCTAACTAATTTTGGGGCAATTAACAGTAAATTTTAGTGCCTACTAAGTAGGAATCTGACAATTTTGCAGTTCTGAATCAATTTGTGCATTGCTCCATACACATTAAGCCCGAGTTCAGCCCCTGTGACTTCAGGGACTTAAAAGTTAGAAGCCTGCTCTAAATTAGGTGCCTGAACTAGCAAAATAGTTCAGGGATGGGGACCTCAGGCTTGTACCCACTCCACAGCTTTGCCACCAAGCTGTTCTCTTTTCCAGCCTGTATCTGGATGCAGAACAATTGCATCACTGTATTTTAAATTAATATAATTGAAAGAGATGCCATTCTATTCTCCCTGCAGGGAGCAGCCGTTTAAGCATTGATCTTAATTTCAGGAGGTTCAGGGTGGAAATGAACTAACTCCAAGAAATTGCCAGCATTTCATCTGAAATGCAAAGCTATACTCCTGATGCCCGGTAAGCTGTTTAGATGGCGGGTTCAGAGAGCAGCGTGACTCTACAGTGAGATGGGGACTGTTTCCTTCAGTCTGCTTTCCTGTGCGATACGCCAGTTTTTGAAGATGCTCTCACTTATAACGACCAGCCGGTGTGCTGGGTAACTCTGAGACACCTCAGCTTTTTCCCATACGAGTGTATCCCACGTGTCTGTCAAGGAATGCCATGCCTCGTGTTATGGGAAAATCCCCTTGCAGACACAGAGAGTTGACTTCCCATTCAAACAAAACCCAACAGTGAACAGCAGACCCATGCTGCAAAATGCAGAACAAGGTTTGATCCTTGCAGAGGTGCAACGTTAGAAAGGAAAACAGTTGCATGTTGAAAACACGGACAACATGAAAAAGGACACAAGAAGAAGGAAAAAAGATGCTGCTGCTGCTGCTGCAGCTTTAAATTAAAATGCTGCATCAGCCAGTCCCTCAGGACTTGATAGAAATCTAATTAGTCAGACAATCTGGCACCAAATGTCCTAATTTCCTCAGTCCATGTGGGATTTGTGTATTCTCTTATTCACTGCAGTTCTAAATTTCAACCTGAGCCTTTCTAACCCCTCTCTTTCTTCCATGCAGACATGGGACTCAACAGAAGGTGATCCCTATCAAAACCTAATTGTTTTTCATAAACCTTTAATTAATTAGACTCAGGCTCATGAAAGACACTTAAAATATTAACAATTTGTTTAGAGACAAGTGCTGGATGAGGACTGCTGCAGCATCGTATTTTCACAAGAAACCTAAATGTAATTAACGTGCATGGGTGTACGCTCGGTGTGGGGTCCGGGCGGGCGGCAGAACCAGGAGTCCTCCCCAAAACATGCTGGGAGCAGAGTGAGGACCGCGACTGGGCTGCGCTGTGGCCAGCATCGCAGCCAGCTCAGAAGGATGGATGCAGCGTGGGTCCTCCATGGCCAAGGGTTCAGGGCAGTAGCAGCCCTGGGGTGGTGGGTTTTAAGAAAAGCTCCAAAAAGGCATTGCAGGCTGGCTGCATAGGGCACACTGAGAACAGCAACCCTGTAAGGCAATTAGCCCTGTCCTAGGGGACCAGGAGCTCCCGGAGCAAGGTGCTGAGCACCTCCGGATCCCCCTTGCACCCTTGGAGAGGGAGGATCCCGGCTCACACAGGATTAAGCTGTTCGGGAGTAAGAGATTTGATTTTTTTTTTTCCAGAGTGGCTATGACCTGTCATGTCAAAGCTTTTTATTAAAGTCTCTTAATCCCCAGATTATCACCACAATAGTTCCACAGGCCCATTCCAGATAAGGCAGGGCCCATTGTGGAGTTGCACATTGGAGGAGTTTTAATCTGCAAATTATTGGCATGCAAGACCATGAGGGGCTGCTTTGCTGTGTTGCCCATTGCGTCAAGGGGAACTGAATATTTATAAAGAAGACTTCAAATGGGCCACGCACTGTATTCCTCCCACACATGTGCAATCCCTATGCGGCAGAGGGGCCCTGCTGAAAGAAAAAAAACCCGACTGTGCCGCCACAACACACACGTGGGGTCCCCCAGAAGCCGTGCAGCCTTCGTGGAAAGGTGAGCAGGGCTAGGGGGAAGGGGCTGGTTCCCTCCTCCAAAACACCCCATTTCAGCCACACAGGATGCACGATTTGATTTTTAAGAGAGAAACGATAAGAGCAGAAAGGCAGAGCTGCTGATGGAAATTCCATTTCTCTTTTGAATACCGGGGGAGGACAGCAAACGGATAAAGTCCCTGATAGGGATCCTTCGCTGACACAAAATATGCCATGTGGAGCGAAGTCTTACACTGTATACAAAACTAATTAGCGGTTACGTTCTAGATTAAGGAACAGCTCAAGCATCTGTTTCACTGAAGTGTTTTTTTTAAAAAAAAAGATGGCCTGGTTTAAAATAGCCTGGCAGATTTGAAAATGTCATCCTTTGGGTCTGGGGTCTCCCAGAGGAGGTCCTGGAGAGCCCAGGAGAGACCTTGTCCTCCACAACGTGTTTCCAGGCTGCCGGTGAGCCGGCAGGGCGAAGCAGGACATGCCCTCTCTTCCCCTCAGCGGTCTTTGTACAAGCACCTTGTTGCACCTCACTGCAAAGACCACCAAACAAAAATTAACATGGAAACGGTGCATAAACAAGTACCAACTGGAAGCATCGCAAGTCTGAGCAGGGTGGGCTCGATACCGGGTGGAGCGGAGCCCATGGCAGAGCTGAACCTCTCCAGCTGTGCGTGGGAGGTAGGTTATTTATACACATATATTTTTATATAGGTATGCATTCTGCAAGATGACCAGCTCTTTCAGCTCTCCCTAGCATAGATGCAGCTGCATAAGGCCAAATCTTGGCTACCACTCATAGAGATACTGAGCCCTTCTTGTTCCCCACTGAGATCCCAGCCCTGGGTCGGGCTGCAGCGTCCGTCAGGGCAGCTGATTCTCAGCCCTCAGTAGCAATTTGAGACCTTCTCTGTCAGCACATAAGGCTGAGGATAGCCCAGGACACGGACCAGCTCTCAGCATATGATCTCCTGTTGCTTGCTAGGCGAGGATGTCGCCCAGTCGCTGGGGGATCTGGCTTAGGATCTGCAGATTTGGACTCGGCTCCGGCTGTGACACAGTCTTCCCGTATGACCTTGCGCCAGCTGCTTAGGTCTCCTTTATACCTGTTTCCCATCTGTCAGAAAATGACTGGGTATATTAAAGGGTTCATGTGAAGATAAGTAAACTGTCAGGCTATTATTAGCTATTACACTGATAGGGCCCAAATGTTCCTATTTTCTGTAACAGCTCAAGAACTTAAGCAGGCAGAAAAAGGCTTCAGGAAAATAATGCATTGCCTTTCTGGGGTCTCTTCTCAAAGGAGGGAGGTGCATCTTCCTTTAGAGCCAGCTCTTCATGCATTTTGTGAAACTGCAATGCCAACATTTTCCCTAACGGCCTTCGTTCCAGCACATGAAATGGTCCCCAATAGCCTTTTGCTCATGGAAACCTCCAATGTGCTTAATATTACCTGCAATCCCTATATTAATCATAACGCGCAGGTGCCAGAGCCACCGGAGGGAAGGAGAAGGGAGAGGCCAGGTAATTTATCGCTATACGACCCCAGCATGAGTGGTTGCATTAGTCCAAAAATTACTGTGCTTTCTGGTTCCCAAAGTTCTTGGGAGTATGAAACAAGAGAGGGGGTTATCTGTGAATCATCTGTCATCTCTAAAGCTTTTGGCTACAACCTTTTCGTGACTCGTGGAAAAAAAAAATTATAAATAAAGTGTGGGGGTGGGGGAAATGTCTAATTGAGTGCAACAATTAAACACAGCTCCCAAAAAAGCTGAGCATGTTTCTTCAGCCATCAGCACCCTGAGTGAGGAGTGAGAATGCCTCCAGGCTTTGCCAGGGCTCGGTTACTGCAGGGCATCGGTATAAGGGCCAGCATCATCTGGCGGGATGCAAGAGAGCGTGTTTTCATGTGACGCAGTCAATGCACGGGCAAAATACTGGGGTTTGATATGCACAGGCCTGGGTGGTGGAGCTGAAGCGGGCAAAGCTCTTGCTGTCGCCCCATTTTGGGGGAACTGAAATAAAGGAGTGACCGGTGCTGCGAGGAAATGCAAGGCAAGGACTAATACCGGCACATAAAGTCAGGGTATTATGCATTCACCTGGGCCACCAGATTCACAGGCAAGGCCACCAACTTCCCCCAGACATGTGAAGGAACTAAATAAAACTAGTACCCTGCCTGGAAACCTTCCATTCCAGCTAATAATACTTGCAGGATAAAATACCAGAATCAATATATCCCGTGTGCCAAATGAAACCATTTTTATCCACTTGTTCCCTCTCTGTTTCAATTAATAAAGGCAGCTGAAGAAATACCGAGCACATTTCCTTTCAGAAATCTCCCCAAACTTAGCGACATTTGGAATCACACAGGACAGCTGCACCGTGAGATAAGTTAAATGATGTATTCAGAAATGGCTCAGTTCGGAAGGTTGCATCTTTCATAGGAGCCTGGCACCGAAATCTGTGTTGTGTTCTTCATATGTGGAATAACTCTTCTTCCCGGTTTACATATATTGATGAATACACTTGAAAGATGGCCGGATTTCTGTATAGCACAGTGCTGTCTTTTCCTGACACATGGATCCATCTGCCAACATCACAGACCTAATTAGTACTCTCTTATTTCTATTCACCAGCTAGTAAGCATGTGGCATCTTTCCACAAGCGTATAAATCCTCACTCTACGCAGACATATACCATATTGCAATGGGTGGGTTATAACCTCAGTGAAACCGGCAGTTGCAGTTGCCTTTCCATTGAGGCTTAATGTCATGATAGCTAAAACAAGAGAGACCATCACCCAAAACACAGGCTGGCACAGCAAGGCTAGGGATGCAGTTCGGAGTTTCCCAGCCCTCAGCTACCATGTCCCTGTCCCCTAAGAGCCACAAACATTGCTCCTGGGTCAATACAATTGTTTATGGGGCTGCCATCGAAACCGGATTTGTGTAATGGTCCAAAAAAATCCAGCATAAGGGCTTGGTCATAAAGGCAGATGTGATTTGCGCAGTTTAATATAATATAGCAAATGCAAGAGCTAGGAGAAAGAATGGCAGGGATGAGCCCTGGAGACCCAGCCTTAAGAGGGGAGAATTAGGAAATCCCTTAAATAAAACAGAAAGAGGGTAGAGGCATATCTGCCTTCAGTTCTCCAAACAGAACAATGCACATCCCCTCCCAAATCTGGTCAGCCCTGCAGGTCAAAAATATTGTGTGAATATGCATTGGAGGTTATTTTTCTTCCCATGCTGGGGAGAGTTATTTGGAAGCCTCCTGCTGGTATTAAATTAAATTACCCATATAAATAGCACCGGAGGTGATGGACAATGGATCCCACTGGTTTGCATGCAGGCTGCTGTATAATGGGCTGAAAAGTAGAGCTATTGTAACATGCCCTAAAAGGTACCTATTTAAGTTAGATCTCATCAAACTTCCACCTGGTGTAAGTTACTTTACAGACCTCCCCTTGCAATGGTATCCAGCTTCTGCTGTGCAAGAGCCAAGCCTACTAAATACCCAAGGAGTTAGGAGCAAAATGCCTTAATTACTCTTACAGTGTTATTTTTGGGTTTCCACTAATTTTGCCAAAAAACATTTGAGTGTCTATATTCAAATTTCTAACATTTTAAAATAGTGCTTCATATGAAAAAAAAATGCCTGCTCAACAATGACACTCTTTTTCTTTCTTTTTTCTTAAATATCCTTCTTTCTTTGCAAGGTTACTCCCTACTGCTCCTTTTAAAGATTAAAACAAGAAGTTAAAACAAGTGAGAGAAGGAATTTTCCCCGAGGAAGCTAACAAAATTCATATCCCATCAAGCCTACCAGCAAGCAGCATCTCAGGGACCAGCGATGCCAGATATGTACGTATGATGTAAAATGCTTGAAATGTATCATGAGGAATATATATAACGTTTGCATTCCTAGAAAAATAGCAACAGCAAAAGGCCTGGCAGTTTTATGTTCTATCAGGGGCATGGGTGTCATTGCTGGATTGGTACCCACCAAATAAAGGCACAGGTAGGACAAGAGGAAGATTGGAGGCTTAGATTTTAAAAACAGAATCTCTCTAAGCCAAATTAACTCCTGATACAAGCCCACTAAAGTCGACGGTGCTACTGGGCAACCAAAGTTAACCTGGCTCTTTTGCTTTGTTTTCTACTTATTTTAGAGGAGACAGCCTGTTTTTACATTGCTGGCTGAGAGGGAGTGTGAGGATTAACAGCCAATTCAAGGCTATAAAGTGCTGCGTTGCTGTGAAGCATTTAATTTAGATCCTTTTTGTGTTTCTGGGGACGTAGCCTAAGCTGTGTACAAGAAAAAAAGCTAAGGTGCAGCCCAGAACTTGCAGTGATGTAAAAAATTAGCCCCCCCAAAAAAGACAAGAAAATGAAACAACAACAGAAACCTATCAGAGAGTGTGAAATTCACCTGGATCCCTCCTCAGGGGTTCGCACATTTGTGTGATTAGAGTCATATTTATAGCAAAATCTTGTCACTTCTCCTCACACTCTGTGGGGCTGTAAAACACATCTCTGCTGCTCTCAGTTTTTGGAAGAGCTGCTGGAAACAGGAGAATGTGTGCAGGAGGGACAGAACCTGTCATTCAGGAGGGTCCCCAAGCCCGAGGTCCTGCCTCTGCGCAGGCACGGGCTGTGGGTTTTAACCACAGCGATGCCAACGTCCGTGTGCCAAGGGATTGCACGAGGGGCAACTTGCTGGAAAAACACACACCAAAACACTTTTGGATGCCACTCCAGAGGCTTTGCCCACAGTCGTGGGAGGGAGCTGGTAAATGAGGACACTCTCATTTTGCCTCTGGCCATGGATCGCAGTGCCAAAGCACTGCGGAGGGGCTGGGGAGGCATGCTCTTTCTCACCTAAAGGGTCCTGAATAATGTACAAGAGCAGGATTTCCTCCTGGCACCAACCTGTAAGAAAACAGCTGGCATTAAAATAAACAAGCAAGCAAACAAACAAAGGCTCCGTTAAAAACTGGCGTCCTCAATAACAGGACCTTGTTCAAATGTCAACTTAAAAATCTCGACGATCTCCAAAAGAGTAATAAAATCCAGTAGGCAGCAATTGCTGCAGCCAGTGATTTCCCAAGCGCTTCGTGTGCTGCTGAGGCACAAGTGGTTGCATAAATAAATGGGACAGTGAGGGAGAACCAGAGGGAGTCGGAGAAGAGGTAACGAGGCAAAATGAAAGAGAAGAAGAGCCCAAGTCTGGGCTGGCAATCTTGCCTGCTCATCTAAATTGATACTTGATTTCTGAGCATACCACAACGCAGCATTGACAGATCTATTTCCCTTGCAGGGCTGTCCAGTTTTACCAATTTCTTGTTGCCAGTGCTACATTGTGAAACCTCATCCAACCCCTTCTTCCCAGCAGGAGCTCCTCAGGCAGAAAAGGGGATATTTCTTTTTCCAGTTGTCACAGAGATCTGTCAGGCAGCTAATATATATAAATTAAAAAAAAAAAGAAAAAAGAAACGGCATGCAGAAAACAGCCAGAGCCCTGAACCAAAGACAAAAGACTAAACAAGTGCACTGAAGTGTAAGGTTAAACGGAGAGGGAAGAGCCATTAGGGACAGTAGAGCTTTGGAAAAGAGCAGAAATCATTCCTAAGGAGAAAGGAGTGGTGAAGTATAACTTAAAGACAAAGAAACAGAAGTCAGAAAAACATGAAGAGCTACTGTTGGAGCTCAAGACAATACAAATTACTTTCCCTGGTCAAAATTGACTCTGGCCGAGATCTCTAGTTCTGTAATAAGATGGTATTCCTGATTGCATACTCCCTTGCAAGGCCTGGCTGCCTGAACACAAACAGAAGCAACGATGTCACCGCAAAATAATAAAACTGCAATCGTTTTGTTGGCTTGTCACATATTACGGCTAATTATTTAATTACTCTAATTTAAAGTTTTGCTAGATTCAGCATCAAAGCATAAAAATCTAGTGATTGCAGTGTCAGAAAGGAATAATATAATTAACGTATTTAGTAGTAACATATTAAACTGTTGATTGCACTGCATTAATCGGCAGAGATGGTATGATACATGGGAAGCTATATGAAATACATGCCTGTATGGGCCTCCGTTGCCCTTCTCCCCAAGCCATCACTTAAACATCCTTGGGGTGGGAGGTGCCGGTGTGGAGGAGAATATGAGGAGAGAGGCAGACCCGAGCCCACAGACCTCAGCTTCACACCGTTTCTCCCAAATAGACACAAACCCCAGAGTGAAGCATTTAAATGAATCAAGGTCTAATTCCTTGAGTTATCCACAACGCACCAAATTCGGAAGTAGTCGAATTCTTGAAGCAATAGGCCCTTTATTTTGATAGTGTCCTCCAAAATTGTCTTGCTGGTCACCAGGCAATTAGAAGCTGAGAAATTGTTTCTGCCTGAAATAACCTAATAACATATATTTTTTTCTCCGTTGCTCCAGAGCCAGGCAGCCAACAGAGGGAGCACAAATTCCTGAGCAGCACTACATGCCTGGACGCTGCGATCCCCTCGGCTGTGTTCTATGGCTGATCATGCTGGCACTTGAGCTAGGAGGCAACAAAAGGCGCCAGCCTTGGAGGAATAATGTGCTCTGAAGTCCCTTCCCCTGACATGGAGCAGCTCAGCTCTCCAAAGGACCCTACTCCAAATAAGAGCCGTGATCTGAAAGTAGGAAAATGCAGCAAGACATTGGTAAAGGCCGTTCTGGAAAAAGAGGATGCAAAACAGTGAGAGAGGATAAGGTTTATATTTTTAAGCTTAAGCTCTTCTACAAAATAATTCCCTGGTCACAAAGGGAAAGGCAGCAAGATGGAAAAGATATTAGGTGAAACATACAGGCAAAACCAGACACACGTGTCTAATAATTACAAATTACACCAATTCCATTTTTCAGGTTAATTTCTGTCTGAAAGGAAACACTATATATTCCTTTTTCTCCCTCAGTAAGCACAGTGGCCTGCTTGCCTTTCTTAGGAGACAAGTCACGTTCTCAAGCATCGTGCAAATGCGTGCCCACAGCAGAAATGCTCCCTGCACCAGTCCGGTTTCCAGAGCCACATCTATCCAAACGCAGTATGCTCTCCAGCCAGCCCTGGGATAGTTAAGTAAGTGTTTTTTATGGTAGAGCTGTTTCTTTATCGCAGATGAAAATGCCATTACACTATAGCTTGGTCTAAAAGCTATAGATTATTGTTGGCATTCACAGACACAGCCAGGGTTGAACTCCTCCATGTGCTGCTGCTTAGAGACAATATCCAGCGCCTGGGCTGCGATGCTCAGAGCTGAGCAAACTGTGCAGAGTTTAAAAACAGCAAGTGAGGGATACGTGTGGGCAGCAGAAGGGCACATCGAGCTGATCCTAGCTGCTGAATTCGAGACTGCCCCGGCTGCGTGTGACTTCTGATCCACGCGTAAATGAGGCATTGTTGCAAGACTAGCACAAACTGTATTCTTCAAATTAAAAGAATTAATTTAGTTAGGTTTTTTCCTCCCAAAATAACAGAATTCGAATATATTATTTGAAAAAATACATTTTCGTTTTCCACCTCACTGCATCCAATGATTGTGGTGTGATTATTAAACACTTCATAAATAATAATGTGACATTTTCAGATTGTGCGTCTGATTAAGCAGCCATTCTTCTCTCCCTGACTGCAACCATGGACAGATGAGATTGCTGCAGACACGGCAGTTTTTCCCTGGGGATCAGGGATCAGAAGTCACCCCTGTAACCCAGTTAAATCCAAGAGGATATGAGCTGATCGCTTTGGGCCAGCTCCAAAACTCACAGCCATCATTGGGAAATCTTGACATGAACTTCTCTGAACTGCAGATTTGACCAATACAGCTTGATGCATTTTCTAGGGAGGATATTTTACACAGTGAGTCACTTTCTCTGCAGTGGGTAATGATCTTACTCAATTACAGTTTAGTATCAGGAAGCCTGCTCTAAGAGCAAACAAGCAGTCCAGATAAAGACAGAACTAAATCCATGGAACTGAAATATAAGAGAAGACAGGTTTCATCTGAAAGCAAAAAAGTGAACCTGAGAGATAAATACTCTCTCAATGAGGGATCAGAGTCCTTTGAGGATCAACGAGTTGCAGAGATCGTCCTTGAAAAGTTTACAGCCCCTCTTTCATATTAAAAAAAAAAATTTAGTAAAGTTATTTATTAAATAAAGAGCCAAAATCCAGTGGCATTTATCCACCGGTTGTTCTAGTGCCTAGGATGCAGCTGTGCCTCTCAGAGCTGTCATATAGAGTAGCACAGATGTCAGTGAAAGGAACAATCTCCCTACCCAAATTCTCTCTTGCCTAGTATAGCATTCGGATGAGTTAATCCCAGTCAGAAAACCCGAATGCTTTCTTTTTTTTCTGAGCACAATCACCATTTCAGAAAAATGACCAAAGAAAGCAGCCCCTCTCCGTAAACCCTCCCAACCATCTGTCGGGATATTACTGACCTTTAATATTATGCAGGAGGGAGGTGGAAAGGACGGGATAGGAAGGGGGGGAGGGAGGTGTGGAAAAATGTCATTGCTGTAACAATGGCTTATTGCATTTGGATAATCTTGCTTCTTGTACCGCTGCTAACATGGTAATCTTTCTCCACCTACTGTATGTCAATAATGCAATAACCTCGCTCTCCGCCTGCATCAATAACACAACAGCCGCTCTCCGCTTTCAGCAGCACTGATGAATTCTCGAATTGCAACAGCTCAGATGGTCCGTGCTAGCTTGTCCCTGCCTCCCACCCCCATTACATTTTAATTTCACTTTAAAGACAGTTGCTATCAGCATTGTTTGGCTACAGCTTCTGCAAGATAAGATCAGGCTGTATTTGAACTCGGGAGTTTCCTCACCTCAGCACAAGTGCCAGGATATTTTCAATCAGTGACGTTTCTTCATATATTCTCAACTGAAAAATTAAGGCAAGATTTTCCGGAGACTTAACTGGCCAACAGCTCAATGTATTCTCCAAAGAAGCTGCTCTAAGCTCAGCACTTCTGACAATCTGTTACTTAAGCTTCCGTGTATGGACAGCAGGTCAGATTCTCAGCTCACTGTCCCCACTGCAGCCTTCAGATCTGTGCCAGTCACACTTACAGCAGTCTACCAGTTATTGATTAATCAGTGTTGGTTTAAAGCATAAACATACACAAGTGCTCTCCACAGACATGTTAAGCAAATTATGATTAAAAAAAATTATATAATAACAACAGCTAAAAAAAATAGTTAAAGCCAAGTGATATCACAGATCGGAAAAAAAGATCTAAAACCATAATCAAGTAAGCTTAATATCAGAGAGCATATGGTAAAAAGATCTTGTAAGATAATCCTTAATACTACAGTGGGCCTCACACACTGATTGATATCACCTCCTCTGTATAGTCCAGCGTGGACGGATTCAAGAAGCAGCTGATAATTTTCAGAAATGCCGCTCCTCGTAATGATAGAAGATGAGGTTTTGTGAGTTATGTTGAGAATTATTGGCAAAGGTTAGGTGATTTCCCACTGGTGCTAGAGGGAAAACATTGCTTGCAAATTACCAGCATTTGTCAGTACTAATACCACATCCCCCAGCCACCTAAACTGTCAACATTAATAGGTGTCTTTACAGCAAAAAGGGGTGACAATAGTCAGATTTGATCAGACCTTGAAATGAGAAGAGGAGCATGATACAGAGAAGAAAGAAATGAAAATGTGCTTGCAGTGCCTCTTGCCTTAGCTCCCAACATCCCACCCATAGCTGAGTGGGTGGCACTGCTTACCATGCTCTGCCAGTTAGCATGTTTGCTTCCCTGTTCTCCTTCCCATCTCTCATTTGCCAGGTAGATTTCGTTAAGCCTCTTCCATCCTCTCTCTTTCCAGTGCTGCTCTGTTTTCACCCTATCTACCATCAGCACAGTGCTTCTTTTTCCAAGAAGCAAATGCAAGATGCAAGATGCAAACGCAAGATGCTTTCCCAAGAAGCAAACGCAAGATGCAAGGCAGGAAAGGTTTTCTGGTGCCTGGCTACTGCCAGGCCTTGATCACTCTCCTGCCAGACCCCTCTACAGCCCTTGGGCAAGCAGCCCCTGTATCCCACCGGTAGGGAGCCCACAGCCCTGCTCCCCAGGAGGGAGGTTAGAGACAAGGGTCCTCCAGTAACCTCTCTCCCACCTGGGCACAGCAGCAGCAATATCTACCCCTTGCAATATCTTAGCCTCTATTTAAACCTTGAAAGCTTTCAGTATGGCTTAGATTGCAAGGTTTGGGTGAGTCTGAACAGCCCAACATGCAACCCTGTTTACGTGATTTGGGAGTGCTGAGCCTCAACAGCCTCCTCGGATAAAGACAGCACAGCCAGCGCTATGGTTACAGAGGTCTATGCTCCTGGCAGGATAGTAATCATCACTGGTGCCCTGCAATTAGTAAGTGTTTTGCTGAAGAATTACTAAGGTATTTTCCCGCCTCGCTTTCCCTCCGTACATGTCATGGTAAAGGACCTGCCATCCACTCCTCCAGCACTTGAAATTCAGCTCTAGTGACCCGTCTTTGTTTGAAGCAGGCAAAACAAACTGCAACTTCACATCTTCAACCTTCAGGCTGCACAGCGCATGCAACTTGGGACACGGCTCACCTTTGTCCTTAAGTTAACGCACAGTCTGATGTGTGGTTTGGTACAGCCGTACCCCCACCAAGGAGAGCGTATAAAATACACACATCTGCTCTCCTGAGCCTTTCAGCACCAGAGGTAGCATTAATTTAGGTCGGCCACAACCAGAGATAAAAATCATTTCCATTCGACTCCTCCTTCTGTCAAACTGAATAAAATATCGTTCACTTATTCACCTCGCCTGGCCCCTTAGTGATTAACATTAGCAAATGCAATCAGCCCGTGGCCACATCACCACTCTACATTAATGCAAAACTGGGGGAGGGCCTCGTCTACTATCAGCACAAAAAGAGAGCCTTACCTTTTAATGTGCTCATTCTTCACATGGCTGCTAGTGATAAAAGAAGCCATCAAAACAGACGGACAGGCCAGCCTAGGCAGAGATAGGAGA
>NW_010512562.1:0-3380 GCF_000687285.1 Phaethon lepturus | reverse complement strand
GGAAAGAGAAAAAAAGCATGCAGTGAGCGCAATGCACATCCTCAGTTACCACGCACAGAGCAACCGAGGCTCGGGCAGGGCCCCGGAGAGTCATAAGCTCAGCTATCCTAACTCCATTTTTGTGTGTGCTACTGCGGTCTCGTCCGCTGCCATCCCCTCCCGGCTGCAAAACGGCCGCTCTCTCTGGAGCAGGGGCTGAGTTTCCCACGGAGGTCCCACTGCAGATCCTGTCGAGTATAGCGCTCGGAAAGAAGCACAGAAAAGGGTGACTGCTGGCACGTGGTGCCCAGGAATGCTGCTAAATTTTGCAGTCTGGCTCAGCTGCATGCCCCACCATCAGCCAAAGCTACTTTTCCTGGAGGCAGGATTATTAGTACTTCAGACCAGTATTTTTAGCAGTTTTTCCTACTGTTGCAGATGGCTAATACACCATGAAGTGCAGAATCGAAGGCCCAGACTCATTTCCCCCTCTGCTCACCAGCAGTTAAGGGCAGGCTAACCACATGGCGTTCCTTGCCACATCTCTGCTCAGGCAATGTCAAACACGGATGCGAATGCTGACTCTGCCAAAACCCCTGCATCTAAAGGGCCAAAACCACAACAGCCACAAAAGGGTTTGCATCTGAGGAGTGTTTGGTTCTTGGCTTGTAAAATACCCTGGTGCTGTCATCACTGAGCTATGAAAATATGAAAAGAAGTGCCAGGTTTAATGCTAAGTATCTCATTCTAACCCTGTGATACCACGGTTCTGGGGCACACACCATCCACACAAGCATGCATCTGGATAATCCAAGAATTAATAATCCGGTCTTTAATAATAACCTTTAATAACCTCTATGAAAATGGGTGAAGTCATACAAGGTTGGTTGCCCTTGGAACCGGACTGTGGGTGTCTCTCTATGCAGCAGGATGGCTTGAAAAACTGCATGCAGAATCTCAGCCCACATTTTGAAGGCTTTTTTCCTTAAAAATATTTTATATGATCCATACTTGGGTAACAAAAGTTGTTGCTTTAAGGCAGTTGAATTAATTATTCTTCTCAGACAACATTAAATGCTCAAATACAATTTTTTTTTCCTTTTCCTTTCTTTCACTACACCCGCCTCTTTGGCAAATAGGACTCCCAAGTCCCTTCTGATCACTAATAACATGGGCTTTCATACCCTCTTGGAACAAGTGAAATTTCTTTGACGTTTTAACTTTGCACAAATAGATTTTAATGAGGGAATATCACCTTGCCTTGAGCTAACTCTCTTCCTTTGCTCTTCCAGTGCTTTTGTAGTCATTTCCTTACAACTTACAGAACATTAAAGTTCAGCAAAGTGTTTGAACACTGCATACCATTTCCCCGGGAACTTTGTTTATTCGCTTCAGACTGTCACAGGAGGGACACACTTTCAAAGATACGATGTAAATCAGGCAAAGGAAGAACATCTTCTGCAACCCTCCATTGTCCTGACATGGTCTTTCATGTCTGCTTGGGGGATTGCATACAAAAGCACTTCCCATCGGGTGACAACCAGGGTAACGCTACTATTATAAATAAGGGTCTGAAGCTATGGTGCGCTCACAAGGGCCATGGAAAGCCTTAAGTATAACGTGAGTAACACACACTTGTCAAGGGATTGGGAAAGCATAATAGATGTGTAAGAGAATATCTAGCTACTTGCCAGAGGATGTATCATTGCAAATTTGCAAATTCATTTGCAAATTTGCTGTAGACTTAACGAAGGCAACAGCCAGAGACATCAGCCTCCAAGTTCTGAAATGAAAACAGGATATGAATCTGCAGTTAGTTAGGAAATACCGATCCTGTTGTCAAATTCCTCTCCATGCTCCTCTCCGAGCCCAAAGTTGAAACAACAGACTGAGAAGCCAGACATTTCCCATGCTGTCACTTCAAGAAAGGTTCCCAGCCCTGAGAGACACCAAGGGATGGACGTTTCTCAGAACAGTTGTCCTCTGGGGTGGAGCGAAGTGTCACTGTGAAATGTGGCAGAGCACTGAGATCCTGGGCAGACGTTCACTGAACCCATGAGTGGGATTCAGCTGTCCCCCTGCAAACTCTTCCCTTTGCTGATAATTTACTGTAATTAAACCATATGTAAAATTCTTTCACTCTGTCAGAAGCAGAGACCTTCTGCTGCCCATATGCCAGAAAGACAAATGAAGGGCAAAGCTCACATGAAGGCGGCAAACTTTTGCTTCTTGATTAAGGAACAGTAATGACACCTTCCATAAAGGTGCCTGCTGGTGCTCAGATGATGTTTTGATATACGAGCGAGATCCACAGTGACACACAAGGACTCCCCCAAAACAGTCAAGAAACAGTCGGTGACCATAGGCTCTATGTTTCCAGTTCCCCAACTGCTGTAGGAACGGGGTGTTATCAGCATCCCCGGCACAGGTTGCTGCTGCTCAGGGCCCGTACTGTGCTAGGGCTTGCTCGCTCCCCAGGCTTACACCTGCGTGTAAGGGGACAGCAGCTGTGGGAAGCTGGGCAACAGCCAGATTCTTTTCAGCAGTCCCCACTGAAAGGACAAGAGGCAATGGGCACAAACTGAAGCACAGGAAATTCTCTTTAAATGTATGGAAAAAAATTTTACTGTGAGGATGAAGGACTGGAACAGGTTGCCCAGAGGGGTTGTGGAGTCTCCATCCTTGAAGACGTTCGAAACACGAGTGGACATGGTCCTGGGCAACTAGGTGGGCCTGCTTGAGCAGGGGGGTTGGACTAGATGATCTCCGGGGGTCTCTGCCACCTCCACCGTTCTGTGAGTCTGTGAGATGAATTCATGGTGCTATAGAGGATAAGGGAAGGAGCTGAATTTTGAACGCTTTGAACCATCAAAACTGAAATTATTCCAATTTCTTAAAATACAACAGAAAGGTGAGTTCTCAGCTTATAGACAATTTATTTGTGCAGACTTGCCAGACAGAAGAGATTAATATTTTGCTGTTGTTGATCTAACTGCACTTCAACAAGTGTGACAACAAAAAACTAAATAAGCTCAAACCTTTCACAGGAGCTACAGTATATCATTAGTTGATGTGGTTTTTAAAATTGTAAATATATAAATAAGGGCAAGAATCTGGAGTTCAGTGCAATAGAAACAGAAAGCTGATTCAGCAGAACAAGGCATAGTCATAAAAGATTTATTACGCTTTATCAGCAATATCCACCGTCTTTCTGTGATTAGAGTTGCATTGTGCGTAATTATCTTATAGAAATTCTGTTCTTTGATGTGCTTTATCCACCATGCTGAAATACAGTTCAATTCTAGTGGGTTTTCATGGTTGACTGGAATTTACATTAATTCCTTTGGGCCTGCAGGGCCAGCCTGGTCTGTCACTAGCAAGCTCTTCATAAATAGTCATAT